>NW_024037335.1:0-54883 GCF_015832195.1 Motacilla alba alba
GACCGAGGGCCTACCTGGCACTTCAAATGCTTCTGCCCGGAGAAACAAAGCTCAGCACCCCAGGTTCATGGTCTCAGTTTGCAGAGCTCCGTGGGCACTCTCAAAGCAGCGCGAGTTGGCACAGGTGGCAGCTTGTCCCTGGGCAGCATCTTGATATTCGTGGAAATCCAGCGGGCAGCCTGCCCCTGAGGAACAAGGGCCCTCTTGGTACTGACAAAGGCTTCTGCCCGGGAAAACAAAAGCCATAACCCCACGTTCCACATCTCAGTTTGCAGAGCACCGTGGGCACTCTCAAAGCAGCCCGAGTTGGCACAGGTGGCAGCTTGTCCCTGGGCAGCATCTTGATATTCGTGGAAATCCTGCAGGCTGCCAGCCCTTAAAGACCAAGGGCCTACCTGGCACTGCAAATGTTTCTTCCCTGGCAAACAAAACTCAGCACCTCACGTTAATGGTCCCAGTTTGCAGAGCTCCATGGGAACTCTCAAAGCAGCGCGAGTTGGCACAGGTGGCAGCTTGTCCCTGGGCAGCATCTTGATATTCGTGGAAATCTTGCTGCCAGCCTGCCCCTAAGGAACAAGGGCCTACCTGGTACTGAGAGAGGCTTCTGCCCGGGAAAACAAAACCCACAACCCTACCTTCCTGGTCTCAGTTTGCAGAGCTCCGTGGGCACCCTCAAAGCAGCGCGAGTTGGCACAAGTGGAAGCTGGTCCCTGGGCAGCATCTTGATATTCGTGGAAATCCAGCAGGCAGCCTGCCCCTGAGGAACAAGGGCCCTCCTGGTACTGAGAAAGGCTTCTGCCCAGGGAAACAAAACTCACCAAGGCAAGTTCCTGGTCTCACTTTGCAGAGCTCCATGGGCACCCTCAAAGCAGCCCGAGTTGGCACAGGTGGCAGCTTGTCCCTGGGTGGCATCTTGATGTGCGTGGAAATCCAGCAGGCAGACTGCCTCTAAGGGCTGAGGGCCTACTTGGTACTGACAAAGGCTTCTGCCCTGGAAAACAAAACCCATAACCCCACATACTTTCTCTCAGTTTGAAGAGCTCTGTGGGCACTCTCAAAGCAGCCCGAGTTGGCACAGGTGGCAGCTTGTCCCTGGGTGGCATCTTGATGTGCGTGGAAATCCAGCAGGCAGACTGCCTCTAAGGGCTGAGGGCCTACTTGGTACTGACAAAGGCTTCTGCCCTGGAAAACAAAACCCATAACCCCACATACTTTCTCTCAGTTTGAAGAGCTCTGTGGGCACTCTCAAAGCAGCCCGAGTTGGCACAGGTGGCAGCTTGTCCCTGGGCGGCATCTTGATATTCGTGGAAATCCTGCAGGCAGCGGGCCCCCAAGGGCCAACGGCCTACCTGGTACTGACAAAGGCTTCTGCCCGGGAAAACAAAACTCAGAACACCACTTTCCTGGTCTCAGTTTGCAGAGCACCATGGGCACTCTCAAAGCAGCGCGAGTTGGCACAGGTGGCAGCTTGTCCCTGGGCGGAAACTTGATTTTCGTGGAAATCCTCGTGCCAGCCTCCCCCAAAGGGCCGAGGGCCTACCTGGTCCTGTAAATGTTTCTGCCCGGGAAAAGAAAACCCACAAACCCACGTTCCTGGTCTCAGTTTGAAGAGCTCCGTGGGCACTCTCAAAGCAGCCCGAGTTGGCACAGGTGGCAGAATATCCCTGGGCAGCATCTTGATATTCGTGGAAATCTTGCTGCCAGGCTGTCCCTAAAGAACAAGGGCCTACTTGGTACTGACAAAGGCTTCTGCCCTGGAAAACAAAACCCAGCACCCCACGTTTCTGGTCTCAGTTTGCAGAGCACCATGGGCACTCTCAAAGCAGCGCGAGTTGGCACAGGTGGCAGCTTGTCCCTGGGCAGCATCTTGATATTCGTGGAAATCCAGCAGGCTGCCTGCCCTTAAGGACCGAGGGCCTACCTGGCACTTCAAATGCTTCTGCCCGGAGAAACAAAGCTCAGCACCCCAGGTTCATGGTCTCAGTTTGCAGAGCTCCATGGGCACTCTCAAAGCAGCCCGAGTTGGCACAGGTGGCAGCTTGTCCCTGGGCAGCATCTTGATATTCGTGGAAATCTTGCTGCCAGGCTGTCCCTAGGGAACAAGGGCCTACCTGTTACTGAGAGAGGCTTCTGCCCGGGAATACAAAACCCACAATCCTACGTTCCTGGTCTCAGTTTGCAGAGCTCCATGGGCACCCTCAAAGCAGCGCGAGTTCGCACAAGTTGCAGCTTGTCCCTGGGCAGCATCTTGATATTCGTGGAAATCCAGCGGGCAGCCTGCCCCTGAGGAACAAGGGCCCTCCTGGTACTGACAAAGGCTTCTGCCCAGGGAAACCAAATCCACCACCCCACGTTCCACATCTCAGTTTGCAGAGCTCCATGGGCACTCTCAAAGCAGCCCGAGTTGGCACAGGTGGCAGCTTTTTCCTGGGTGGCATCTAGATATTCGTGGAAATCCTGCAGGCAGCCGGCCCCCAAGGGCCAAGGGCCGACCTGGTACTGACAAAGGCTTCTGCCAGCGGAAACAAAACCCAGCAACACACGTTTCTGGTCTCAGTTTGCAGAGCTCCGTGGGCACCCTCAAAGCAGCCCGAGTTGGCACAGGTGGCAGCTTGTCCCTGGGCAGCATCTTGATATTCGTGGAAATCCAGCAGGCAGTCGGCCCTGAAATTCCGAGGGCCTACCTGGCACTGCAAATGTTTCTGCCCAGAGAAAAAAAACTCAGCACCTCACGTTAATGGTCCCAGTTTGCAGAGCTCCATGGGAACTCTCAAAGCAGCCCGAGTTGGCACAGGTGGCAGCTTGTCCCTGGGCAGCATCTTGATATTCGTGGAAATCTTGCTGCCAGCCTGCCCCTAAGGAACAAGGGCCTACCTGGTACTGAGAGAGGCTTCTGCCCGGGAAAACAAAACCCACAACCCTACGTTCCTGGTCTCAGTTTGCAGAGCTCCGTGGGCACCCTCAAAGCAGCGCGAGTTAGCACAAGTGGCAGCTTGTCCCTGGGCAGCATCTTGATATTCGTGGAAATCCAGAAGGCAGCCGGCCCTGAATTACGAGAGCCTACCTGGTATTGCAAATGCTTCTGCCCGGGGAAACAAAACTCACCAAGGCAAGTTCCTGGTCTCAGTTTGCAGAGCTCCGTGGGCACCCTCAAAGCAGCGCGAGTTAGCACAAGTGGAAGCTTGTCCCTGGGCAGCATCTTGATATTCGTGGAAATCCAGGAGGCAGCCGGCCCTGAATTACGAGAGCCTACCTGGTACTGCAAATGCTTCTGCCCGGGGAAACAAAACTCACCAAGGCAAGTTCCTGGTCTCACTTTGCAGAGCTCCATGGGCACTCTCAAAGCAGCCCGAGTTGGCACAGGTGGCAGCTTGTCCCTGGGTGGCATCTTGATATGCGTGGAAATCCAGCAGGCAGACTGCCTCTAAGGGCTGAGGGCCTACTTGGTACTGACAAAGGGTTCTGCCCTGGAAAACAAAACCCATAACCCCACATACTTTCTCTCAGTTTGAAGAGCTCTGTGGGCACTCTCAAAGCAGCCCGAGTTGGCACAGGTGGCAGCTTGTCCCTGGGCGGCATCTTGATATTCGTGGAAATCCTGCAGGCAGCTGGCCCCAAAGGGCCAACGGCCTACCTGGTACTGACAAAGGCTTCTGCCCGGGAAAACAAAACTCAGAACACCACGTTTCTGGTCTCAGTTTGCAGAGCACCATGGGCACTCTCAAAGCAGCGCGAGTTGGCACAGGTGGCAGCTTGTCCCTGGGCAGCATCTTGATATTCGTGGAAATCCAGCAGGCTGCCTGCCCTTAAGGACCGAGGGCCTACCTGGCACTGCAAATGCTTCTGCCCGGAGAAACAAAACTCAGCACCCCAGGTTCATGGTCTCAGTTTGCAGAGCTCCGTGGGCACTCTCAAAGCAGCCCGAGTTGGCACAGGTGGCAGAATATCCCTGGGCAGCATCTTGATATTCGTGGAAAGCTTGCTGCCAGCCTGCACCTAAGGAACAAGGGCATACCTGGTACTGAGAGAGGCTTCTGCCCGGGAAAACAAAACCCACAACCCTACGTTCCTGGTCTCAGTTTGCAGAGCTCCGTGGGCACCCTCATAGCAGCGCGAGTTGGCCCAAGTGGCAGCTTGTCCCTGGGCAGAATCTTGATATTCGTGGAAATCCAGGAGGCAGCCTGCCCCTGAGGAACAAGGACCCTCCTGGTACTGACAAAGGCTCCTGCCCGGGGAAAGAAAACCCACCACCCCATGTTCCACATCTCAGTTTGCAGAGCTCCATGGGCACTCTCAAAGAAGCCCAAGTTGGCACAGGTGGCAGCTTGTCCCTGGGCGGCATCTTGATATTTGTGGAAATCCTGCAGGCAGCCGGCCCCCAAGGGCCAAGGGCCGACCTGGTACTGACAAAGGCTTCTGCCAGGGGAAACAAAACCCAGCACCCCACGTTTCTGGTCTCAGTTTGCAGAGCTCCATGGGCACCCTCAAAGCAGCCCGAGTTGGCACAGGTGGCAGCTTGTCCCTGGGCAGCATCTTGATATTCGTGGAAATCCAGCAGGCAGTCGGCCCTGAAATTCCGAGGGCCTACCTGGCACTGCAAATGTTTCTGCCCAGAGAAACAAAACTCAGCACCTCACGTTAATGGTCCCAGTTTGCAGAGCTCCATGGGAACTCTCAAAGCAGCGCGAGTTGGCACAGGTGGCAGCTTGTCCCTGGGCAGCATCTTGATATTCGTGGAAATCTTGCTGCCAGCCTGCCCCTAAGGTCCAAGGGCCTACCTGGTACTGAGAGAGGCTTCTGCCCAGGAAAACAAAACCCACAACCCTACGTTCCTGGTCTCAGTTTGCAGAGCTCCGTGGGCACCCTCAAAGCAGCGCGAGTTGGCACAAATGGAAGCTTGTCCCTGGGCAGCATCTTGATATTCGTGGAAATCCAGGAGGCAGCCGGCCCTGAATTACGAGAGCCTACCTGGTACTGCAAATGCTTCTGCCCGGGGAAACAAAACTCAGCACCCCACGTTCCAGGTCTCAGTTTGCAGAGCCCCATGGGCACTCTCAAAGCAGCCCGAGTTGGCACAGGTGGCAGCTTGTCCCTGGGTGGCATCTTGATGTGCGTGGAAATCCAGCAGGCAGACTGCCTCTAAGGGCTGAGGGCCTACTTGGTACTGACAAAGGCTTCTGCCCTGGAAAACAAAACCCATAACCCCACATACTTTCTCTCAGTTTGAAGAGCTCTGTGGGCACTCTCAAAGCAGCCCGAGTTGGCACAGGTGGCAGCTTGTCCCTGGGCGGCATCTTGATATTCGTGGAAATCCTGCAGGCAGCTGGCCCCAAAGGGCCAACGGCCTACCTGGTACTGACAAAGGCTTCTGCCCGGGAAAACAAAACTCAGAACACCACGTTTCTGGTCTCAGTTTGCAGAGCACCATGGGCACTCTCAAAGCAGCGCGAGTTGGCACAGGTGGCAGCTTGTCCCTGGGCAGCATCTTGATATTCGTGGAAATCCAGCAGGCAGCCTGCCCTTAAGGACCGAGGGCCTACCTGGCACTTCAAATGCTTCTGCCCGGAGAAACAAAGCTCAGCACCCCAGGTTCATGGTCTCAGTTTGCAGAGCTCCGTGGGCACCCTCAAAGCAGCGCGAGTTGGCACAGGTGGCAGCTTGTCCCTGGGCAGCATCTTGATATTCGTGGAAATCCAGCGGGCAGCCTGCCCCTGAGGAACAGGGGCATACCTGGTACTGAGAGAGGCTTCTGCCCGGGAAAACAAAAGCCATAACCCCACGTTCCACATCTCAGTTTGCAGAGCACCGTGGGCACTCTCAAAGCAGCGCGAGTTGGCACAGGTGGCAGCTTGTCCCTGGGCAGCATCTTGATATTCGTGGAAATCTTGCTGCCAGCCTGCCCCTAAGGAACAAGGGCCTACCTGGTACTGAGAGAGGCTTCTGCCCGGGGAAACAAAACCCACAGTCCTACGTTTCTGGTCTCAGTTTGCAGAGCTCCGTGGGCACCCTCAAAGCAGCGCGAGTTGGCACAAGTGGCAGCTTGTCCCTGGGCAGCATCTTGATATTCGTGGAAATCCAGAAGGCAGCCGGCCCTGAATTACGAGAGCCTACCTGGTACTGCAATTGCTTCTGCCCGGGGAAACAAAACTCACCAAGGCAAGTTCCTGGTCTTACTTTGCAGAGCTCCGTGGGCACCCTCAAAGCAGCGCGAGTTAGCACAAGTGGAAGCTTGTCCCTGGGCAGCATCTTGATATTCGTGGAAATCCAGAAGGCAGCCGGCCCTGAGTTACGAGAGCCTGCCTTGTACTGCAAATACTTCTGCCCGGGGAAACAAAACTCACCAAGGCAAGTTCCTGGTCTAACTTCGCAGAGCTCCATGGGCACTCTCAAAGCATCCCGAGTTGGCACAGGTGGCAGCTTGTCCCTGGGCGCCATCTTGATATTAGGGGAAATCCAGCAGGCAGACTGCCTCTAAGGGCTGAGGGGCTTCTTGGTACTGACAAAGGCTTCTGCCCGGGAAAACAAAACCCATAACCCCACATACTTTCTCTCAGTTTTAAGAGCTCTGTGGGCACTCTCAAAGCAGCCCGAGTTGGCACAAGTGGCAGCTTGTCCCTGGGCAGCATCTTGATATTCGTGGAAATCCTGCAGGCAGCTGGCCCCAAAGGGTCAAGGGCCGACCTGGTACTGACAAAGTCTTCTGCCCGGGATAACAAAACCCAGCACCCCACGTTTCTGGTCTCAGTTTGCAGAGCACCATGGGCACTCTCAAAGCAGACCGAGTTGGCACCGGTGGCAGCTTGTCCCTGGGCAGCATCTTGATATTCGTGGAAATCCAGCAGGCTGCCTGCCCTTAAGGACCGAGGGCGCACCTGGCACTTCAAATGCTTCTGCCCGGAGAAACAAAACTCAGCACCCCAGGTTCATGGTCTCAGTTTGCAGAGCTCCATGGGCACTCTCAAAGCAGCCCGAGTTGGCACAGGTGGCAGCTTGTCCCTGGGCAGCATCTTGATATTCATTGAAATTCAGCAGGCTGACGGCCCTTTAAGACCATGGGCCTACCTAGTACTGACAAAGGCTTCTGCCCGGGAAAAAAAAACTCAGCACCCCACCGTCCTGGCCACAGTTTGGAGAGCTCCGTGGGCACTCTCAAAGCAGCGCGAGTTGGCACAGGTGGCAGCTTGTCCCTGGGCAGCATCTTGATATTCGTGGAAATCCAGCAGGCAGTCGGCCCTGAAATTCCGAGGGCCTACCTGGTACTGACAAATGCTTCTGCCCGGGGAAACAAAACTCACCAACGCACGTTCCTGGTCTCACTTTGCAGAGCTCCAAGGGCACTCTCAAAGCAGCGCGAGTTGGCACAGGTGGCAGCTTGTCCTTTGGCAGCATCTTGATATTCATGGAAATCCTGCAGGCTGCCTGCCCTTAAAGACCAAGGGCCTACCTGGCACTGCAAATGCTTCTGCCCGGAGAAACAAAACTCAGCACCCCAGGTTCATGGTCTCAGTTTGCAGAGCTCCATGGGCACTCTGAAAGCAGCCCGAGTTGGCACAGGTGGCAGCTTGTCCCTGGGCAGCATCTTGATATTCGTGGAAATCTTGCTGCCAGCCTGCCCCTAAGGAACAAGGGCCTACCTGGCACTGAGAGAGGCTTCTGCCCGGGAAAACAAAACCCACAATCCTACGTTCCTGGTCTCAGTTTGCAGAGCTCCGTGGGCACCCTCAAAGCAGCGCGAGTTGGCCCAAGTGGCAGCTTGTCCCTGGGCAGCATCTTGATATTCGTGGAAATTGAGCCGCCAGCCTGCCCCTGATGAACAAGGGCCCTCCTGGTACTGACAAAGGCTTCTGCCCAGGGAAACAAAACCCACCACCCCATGTTCCACATCTCAGTTTGCAGAGCTCCATGGGCACTCTCAAAGCAGCCCGAGTTGGCACAGGTGGCAGTTTGTCCCTGGGCGGCATCTTGATATTTGTGGAAATCCTGCAGGCAGCCGGCCCCCAAGGGCCAAGGGCCTACCTGGTACTGAGAGAGGCTTCTGCCCGGGAATACAAAACCCACAATCCTACGTTCCTGGTCTCAGTTTGCAGAGCTCCGTGGGCACCCTCAAAGCAGCACGAGTTGGCACTAGTGGCAGCTGGTCCCTGGGCAGCATCTTGATATTCGTGGAAATCCAGCCGGCAGCCTGCCCCTGAGGAACAAGGGCCCTCCTGGTACTGACAAAGGCTTCTGCCCAGGGAAACCAAATCCACCACCCCACGTTCCACATCTCAGTTTGCAGAGCTCCATGGGCACTCTCAAAGCAGCCCGAGTTGGCACAGGTGGCAGCTTTTTCCTGGGCGGCATCTAGATATTCGTGGAAATCCTGCAGGCAGCCGGCCCCCAAGGGCCAAGGGCCGACCTGGTACTGACAAAGGCTTCTGCCAGGGGAAACAAAACCCAGCACCCCACGTTTCTGGTCTCAGTTTGCAGAGCTCCGTGGGCACCCTCAAAGCAGCCCGAGTTGGCACAGGTGGCAGCTTGTCCCTGGGCAGCATCTTGATATTCGTGGAAATCCTGCAGGCTGCCAGCCCTTAAAGACCAAGGGCCTACCTGGCACTGCAAATGTTTCTGCCCAGAGAAACAAAACTCAGCACCTCACGTTAATGGTCCCAGTTTGCAGAGCTCCATGGGAACTCTCAAAGCAGCCCGAGTTGGCACAGGTGGCAGCTTGTCCCTGGGCAGCATCTTGATATTCGTGGAAATCCAGAAGGCAGCCTGCCCCTAAGGAACAAGGGCCTACCTGGTACTGAGAGAGGCTTCTGCCCGGGAAAACAAAACCCACAACCCTACGTTCCTGGTCTCAGTTTGCAGAGCTCCGTGGGCACCCTCAAAGCAGCGCGAGTTAGCACAAGTGGAAGCTTGTCCCTGGGCAGCATCTTGATATTCGTGGAAATCCAGAAGGCAGCCGGCCCTGAATTACGAGAGCCTACCTGGTACTGCAATTGCTTCTGCCCGGGGAAACAAAACTCACCAAGGCAAGTTCCTGGTCTTACTTTGCAGAGCTCCGTGGGCACCCTCAAAGCAGCGCGAGTTAGCACAAGTGGAAGCTTGTCCCTGGGCAGCATCTTGATATTCGTGGAAATCCAGAAGGCAGCCGGCCCTGAGTTACGAGAGCCTGCCTTGTACTGCAAATACTTCTGCCCGGGGAAACAAAACTCACCAAGGCAAGTTCCTGGTCTAACTTCGCAGAGCTCCATGGGCACTCTCAAAGCATCCCGAGTTGGCACAGGTGGCAGCTTGTCCCTGGGCGCCATCTTGATATTAGGGGAAATCCAGCAGGCAGACTGCCTCTAAGGGCTGAGGGGCTTCTTGGTACTGACAAAGGCTTCTGCCCGGGAAAACAAAACCCATAACCCCACATACTTTCTCTCAGTTTTAAGAGCTCTGTGGGCACTCTCAAAGCAGCCCGAGTTGGCACAAGTGGCAGCTTGTCCCTGGGCAGCATCTTGATATTCGTGGAAATCCTGCAGGCAGCTGGCCCCAAAGGGTCAAGGGCCGACCTGGTACTGACAAAGTCTTCTGCCCGGGATAACAAAACCCAGCACCCCACGTTTCTGGTCTCAGTTTGCAGAGCACCATGGGCACTCTCAAAGCAGACCGAGTTGGCACCGGTGGCAGCTTGTCCCTGGGCAGCATCTTGATATTCGTGGAAATCCAGCAGGCTGCCTGCCCTTAAGGACCGAGGGCGCACCTGGCACTTCAAATGCTTCTGCCCGGAGAAACAAAACTCAGCACCCCAGGTTCATGGTCTCAGTTTGCAGAGCTCCATGGGCACTCTCAAAGCAGCCCGAGTTGGCACAGGTGGCAGCTTGTCCCTGGGCAGCATCTTGATATTCATTGAAATTCAGCAGGCTGACGGCCCTTTAAGACCATGGGCCTACCTAGTACTGACAAAGGCTTCTGCCCGGGAAAAAAAAACTCAGCACCCCACCGTCCTGGCCACAGTTTGGAGAGCTCCGTGGGCACTCTCAAAGCAGCGCGAGTTGGCACAGGTGGCAGCTTGTCCCTGGGCAGCATCTTGATATTCGTGGAAATCCAGCAGGCAGTCGGCCCTGAAATTCCGAGGGCCTACCTGGTACTGACAAATGCTTCTGCCCGGGGAAACAAAACTCACCAACGCACGTTCCTGGTCTCACTTTGCAGAGCTCCAAGGGCACTCTCAAAGCAGCGCGAGTTGGCACAGGTGGCAGCTTGTCCTTTGGCAGCATCTTGATATTCATGGAAATCCTGCAGGCTGCCTGCCCTTAAAGACCAAGGGCCTACCTGGCACTGCAAATGCTTCTGCCCGGAGAAACAAAACTCAGCACCCCAGGTTCATGGTCTCAGTTTGCAGAGCTCCATGGGCACTCTGAAAGCAGCCCGAGTTGGCACAGGTGGCAGCTTGTCCCTGGGCAGCATCTTGATATTCGTGGAAATCTTGCTGCCAGCCTGCCCCTAAGGAACAAGGGCCTACCTGGCACTGAGAGAGGCTTCTGCCCGGGAAAACAAAACCCACAATCCTACGTTCCTGGTCTCAGTTTGCAGAGCTCCGTGGGCACCCTCAAAGCAGCGCGAGTTGGCCCAAGTGGCAGCTTGTCCCTGGGCAGCATCTTGATATTCGTGGAAATTGAGCCGCCAGCCTGCCCCTGATGAACAAGGGCCCTCCTGGTACTGACAAAGGCTTCTGCCCAGGGAAACAAAACCCACCACCCCATGTTCCACATCTCAGTTTGCAGAGCTCCATGGGCACTCTCAAAGCAGCCCGAGTTGGCACAGGTGGCAGTTTGTCCCTGGGCGGCATCTTGATATTTGTGGAAATCCTGCAGGCAGCCGGCCCCCAAGGGCCAAGGGCCTACCTGGTACTGAGAGAGGCTTCTGCCCGGGAATACAAAACCCACAATCCTACGTTCCTGGTCTCAGTTTGCAGAGCTCCGTGGGCACCCTCAAAGCAGCACGAGTTGGCACTAGTGGCAGCTGGTCCCTGGGCAGCATCTTGATATTCGTGGAAATCCAGCCGGCAGCCTGCCCCTGAGGAACAAGGGCCCTCCTGGTACTGACAAAGGCTTCTGCCCAGGGAAACCAAATCCACCACCCCACGTTCCACATCTCAGTTTGCAGAGCTCCATGGGCACTCTCAAAGCAGCCCGAGTTGGCACAGGTGGCAGCTTTTTCCTGGGCGGCATCTAGATATTCGTGGAAATCCTGCAGGCAGCCGGCCCCCAAGGGCCAAGGGCCGACCTGGTACTGACAAAGGCTTCTGCCCCTAAAAACAAAACCCAGCACCCCACGTTTCTGGTCTCAGTTTGCAGAGCTCCGTGGGCACCCTCAAAGCAGCCCGAGTTGGCACAGGTGGCAGCTTGTCCCTGGGCAGCATCTTGATATTCGTGGAAATCCTGCAGGCTGCCAGCCCTTAAAGACCAAGGGCCTACCTTGCACTGCAAATGTTTCTGCCCAGAGAAACAAAACTCAGCACCTCACGTTAATGGTCCCAGTTTGCAGAGCTCCATGGGAACTCTCAAAGCAGCCCGAGTTGGCACAGGTGGCAGCTTGTCCCTGGGCAGCATCTTGATATTCGTGGAAATCTTGCTGCCAGCCTGCCCCTAAGGAACAAGGGCCTACCTGGTACTGAGAGAGGCTTCTGCCCGGGAAAACAAAACCCACAACCCTACGTTCCTGGTCTCAGTTTGCAGAGCTCCGTGGGCACCCTCAAAGCAGCGCGAGTTAGCACAAGTGGAAGCTTGTCCCTGGGCAGCATCTTGATATTCGTGGAAATCCAGAAGGCAGTCGGCCCTGAATTACGAGAGCCTACCTGGTACTGCAATTGCTTCTGCCCGGGGAAACAAAACTCACCAAGGCAAGTTCCTGGTCTCACTTTGCAGAGCTCCATGGGCACTCTCAAAGCAGCCCGAGTTGGCACAGGTGGCAGCTTGTCCCTGGGTGGCATCTTGATATGCGTGGAAATCCAGCAGGCAGACTGCCTCTAAGGGCTGAGGGCCTACTTGGTACTGACAAAGGCTTCTGCCCTGGAAAACAAAACCCATAACCCCACATACTTTCTCTCAGTTTGAAGAGCTCTGTGGGCACTCTCAAAGCAGCCCGAGTTGGCACCGGTGGCAGCTTGTCCCTGGGCGGCATCTTGATATTCGTGGAAATCCTGCAGGCAGCTGGCCCCAAAGGGCCAACGGCCTACCTGGTACTGACAAAGGCTTCTGCCCGGGAAAACAAAACTCAGAACACCACGTTTCTGGTCTCAGTTTGCAGAGCACCATGGGCACTCTCAAAGCAGCGCGAGTTGGCACAGGTGGCAGCTTGTCCTTTGGCAGCATCTTGATATTCGTGGAAATCCAGGAGGCTGCCTGTCCTTAAGGACCGAGGGCCTACCTGGCACTGCAAATGCTTCTGCCCGGAGAAACAAAACTCAGCACCCCAGGTTCATGGTCTCAGTTTGCAGAGCTCCGTGGGCAGTCTCAAAGCAGCCCGAGTTGGCACAGGTGGCAGAATATCCCTGGGCAGCATCTTGATATTCGTGGAAAGCTTGCTGCCAGCCTGCACCTAAGGAACAAGGGCATACCTGGTACTGAGAGAGGCTTCTGCCCGGGAAAACAAAACCCACAACCCTACGTTCCTGGTCTCAGTTTGCAGAGCTCCGTGGGCACCCTCATAGCAGCGCGAGTTGGCCCAAGTGGCAGCTGGTCCCTGGGCAGCATCTTGATATTCGTGGAAATCCAGGAGGCAGCCTGCCCCTGAGGAACAAGGACCCTCCTGGTACTGACAAAGGCTCCTGCCCGGGGAAAAAAAACCCACCACCCCATGTTCCACATCTCAGTTTGCAGAGCTCCATGGGCACTCTCAAAGCAGCCCAAGTTGGCACAGGTGGCAGCTTGTCCCTGGGCGGCATCTTGATATTTGTGGAAATCCTGCAGGCAGCCGGCCCCCAAGGGCCAAGGGCCGACCTGGTACAGACAAAGGCTTCTGCCAGGGGAAACAAAACCCAGCACCCCACGTTTCTGGTCTCAGTTTGCAGAGCTCCATGGGCACCCTCAAAGCAGCCCGAGTTGGCACAGGTGGCAGCTTGTCCCTGGGCAGCATCTTGATATTCGTGGAAATCCAGCAGGCAGCCTGCCCCTAAGGAACAAGGGCCTACCTGGTACTGAGAGAGGCTTCTGCCCGGGAAAACAAAACCCACAACCCTACGTTCCTGGTCTCGGTTTGCAGAGCTCCGTGGGCACCCTCAAAGCAGCGCGAGTTAGCACAAGTGGAAGCTTGTCCCTGGGCAGCATCTTGATATTCGTGGAAATCCAGGAGGCAGACGGCCCTGAATTACGAGAGCCTACCTGGTACTGCAATTGCTTCTGCCCGGGGAAACAAAACTCACCAAGGCAAGTTCCTGGTCTTACTTTGCAGAGCTCCGTGGGCACCCTCAAAGCTGCGCGAGTTAGCACAAGTGGAAGCTTGTCCCTGGGCAGCATCTTGATATTCGTGGAAATCCAGGAGGCAGACGGCCCTGAATTACGAGAGCCTGCCTTGTACTGCAAATACTTCTGCCCGGGGAAACAAAACTCACCAAGGCAAGTTCCTGGTCGAACTTCGCAGAGCTCCATGGGCACTCTCAAAGCAGCCCGAGTTGGCACAGGTGGCAGCTTGTCCCTGGGCGCCATCTTGATATTCGGGGAAATCCAGCAGGCAGACTGCCTCTAAGGGCTGAGGGGCTTCTTGGTACTGACAAAGGCTTCTGCCCTGGAAAACAAAACCCATAACCCCACATACTTTCTCTCAGTTTGAAGAGCTCTGTGGGCACTCTCAAAGCAGCCCGAGTTGGCACAAGTGGCAGCTTGTCCCTGGGCAGCATCTTGATATTCGCGGAAATCCTGCAGGCAGCTGGCCCCAAAGGGTCAAGGGCCGACCTGGTACTGACAAAGTCTTCTGCCCGGGATAACAAAACCCAGCACCCCACGTTTCTGGTCTCAGTTTGCAGAGCACCATGGGCACTCTCAAAGCAGCGCGAGTTGGCACAGGTGGCAGCTTGTCCCTGGGCAGCATCTTGATATTCATTGAAATTCAGCAGGCTGACGGCCCTTTAAGACCATGGGCCTACCTAGTACTGACAAAGGCTTCTGCCCGGGAAAAAAAAACTCAGCACCCCACCGTCCTGGCCACAGTTTGCAGAGCTCCGTGGGCACTCTCAAAGCAGCGCGAGTTGGCACAGGTGGCAGCTTGTCCCTGGGCAGCATCTTGATATTCGTGGAAATCTTCCTGCCAGCCTGCCCCTAAGGAACAAGGGCCTACCTGGCACTGAGAGCGGCTTCTGCCCGGGAAAACAAAACCCACAATCCTACGTTCCTGGTCTCAGTTTGCAGAGCTCCGTGGGCACCCTCAAAGCAGCGCGAGTTGGCCCAAGTGTCAGCTTGTCCCTGGGCAGCATCTTGATATTCGTGGAAATTGAGCCGCCAGCCTGCCCCTGATGAACAAGGGCCCTCCTGGTACTGACAAAGGCTTCTGCCCAGGGAAACAAAACCCACCACCCCACGTTCCACATCTCAGTTTGCAGAGCTCCATGGGCACCCTCAAAGCAGCGCGAGTTGGCACAGGTGGCAGCTTGTCCCTGGGCAGCATCTTGATATTCGTGGAAATCCTGCAGGCTGCCAGCCCTTAAAGACCAAGGGCCTACCTTGCACTGCAAATGTTTCTGCCCAGAGAAACAAAACTCAGAACCTCACGTTAATGGTCCCAGTTTGCAGAGCTCCATGGGAACTCTCAAAGCAGCCCGAGTTGGCACAGGTGGCAGCTTGTCCCTGGGCAGCATCTTGATATTCGTGGAAATCTTGCTGCCAGCCTGCCCCTAAGGAACAAGGGCCTACCTGGTACTGAGAGAGGCTTCTGCCCGGGAAAACAAAACCCACAACCCTACGTTCCTGGTCTCAGTTTGCAGAGCTCCGTGGGCACCCTCAAAGCAGCCCGAGTTAGCACAAGTGGAAGCTTGTCCCTGGGCAGCATCTTGATATTCGTGGAAATCCAGAAGGCAGCCGGCCCTGAATTATGAGAGACTACCTGGTACTGCAATTGCTTCTGCCCGGGGAAACAAAACTCACCAAGGCAAGTTCCTGGTCTCACTTTGCAGAGCTCCGTGGGCACCCTCAAAGCAGCGCGAGTTAGCACAAGTGGAAGCTTGTCCCTGGGCAGCATCTTGATATTTGTGGAAATCCAGGAGGCAGCCGGCCCTGAATTACGAGAGCCTACCTGGTACTGCAAATGCTTCTGCCCGGGGAAACAAAACTCACCAAGGCAAGTTCCTGGTCTCAGTTTGCAGAGCACCATGGGCACTCTCAAAGCAGCGCGAGTTGGCACAGGTGGCAGCTTGTCCTTTGGCAGCATCTTGATATTCGTGGAAATCCAGCAGGCTGCCTGCCCTTAAGGACCGAGGGCCTACCTGGCACTGCAAATGCTTCTGCCCGGAGAAACAAAACTCAGCACCCCAGGTTCATGGTCTCAGTTTGCAGAGCTCCGTGGGCACTCTCAAAGCAGCCCGAGTTGGCACAGGTGGCAGAATATCCCTGGGCAGCATCTTGATATTCGTGGAAAGCTTGCTGCCAGCCTGCACCTAAGGAACAAGGGCCTACCTGGTACTGAGAGAGGCTTCTGCCCGGGAAAACAAAACCCACAACCCTACGTTCCTGGTCTCAGTTTGCAGAGCTCCGTGGGCACCCTCATAGCATCGCGAGTTTGCCCAAGTGGCAGCTGGTCCCTGGGCAGCATCTTGATATTCGTGGAAATCCAGGAGGCAGCCTGCCCCTGAGGAACAAGGACCCTCCTGGTACTGACAAAGGCTCCTGCCCGGGGAAAGAAAACCCACCACCCCATGTTCCACATCTCAGTTTGCAGAGCTCCATGGGCACTCTCAAAGCAGCCCAAGTTGGCACAGGTGGCAGCTTGTCCCTGGGCGGCATCTTGATATTTGTGGAAATCCTGCAGGCAGCCGGCCCCCAAGGGCCAAGGGCCGACCTGGTACTGACAAAGGCTTCTTCCAGGGGAAACAAAACCCAGCACCCCACGTTTCTGGTCTCAGTTTGCAGAGCTCCATGGGCACCCTCAAAGCAGCCCGAGTTGGCACAGGTGGCAGCTTGTCCCTGGGCAGCATCTTGATATTCGTGGAAATCCAGCAGGCAGTCGGCCCTGAAATTCCGAGGGCCTACCTGGCACTGCAAATGTTTCTGCCCAGAGAAACAAAACTCAGCACCTCACGTTAATGGTCCCAGTTTGCAGAGCTCCATGGGAACTCTCAAAGCAGCCCGAGTTGGCACAGGTGGCAGCTTGTCCCTGGGCAGCATCTTGATATTCGTGGAAATCCAGCAGGCAGCTGGCCCCAAAGGGCCAACGGCCTACCTGGTACTGAGAGAGGCTTCTGCCCGGGAAAACAAAACCCACAACCCTACGTTCCTGGTCTCAGTTTGCAGAGCTCCGTGGGCACCCTCAAAGCAGCCCGACTTGGCACAAATGGAAGCTTGTCCCTGGGCAGCATCTTGATATTCGTGGAAATCCAGGAGGCAGCCGGCCCTGAATTACGAGAGCCTACCTTGTACTGCAAATACTTCTGCCCGGGGAAACAAAACTCACCAAGGCAAGTTCCTGGTCGAACTTCGCAGAGCTCCATGGGCACTCTCAAAGCAGCCCGAGTTGGCACAGGTGGCAGCTTGTCCCTGGGCGCCGTCTTGATATTCGGGGAAATCCAGCAGGCAGACTGCCTCTAAGGGCTGAGGGGCTTCTTGGTACTGACAAAGGCTTCTGCCCGGGAAAACAAAACCCATAACCCCACATACTTTCTCTCAGTTTGCAGAGCTCTGTGGGCACTCTCAAAGCAGCCTGAGTTGGCACAAGTGGCAGCTTGTCCCTGGGCAGCATCTTGATATTCGTGGAAATCCTGCAGGCAGCTGGCCCCCAAGGGTCAAGGGCTGACCTGGTACTGACAAAGTCTTCTGCCCGGGATAACAAAACCCAGCACCCCACGTTTCTGGTCTCAGTTTGCAGAGCACCATGGGCACTCTCAAAGCAGCGCGAGTTGGCACAGGTGGCAGCTTGTCCCTGGGCAGCATCTTGATATTCGTGGAAATCCAGCAGGCAGTCGGCCCTGAAATTCCGAGGGCCTACCTGGTACTGACAAATGCTTCTGCCCGGGGAAACAAAACTCACCAACGCACGTTCCTGGTCTCACTTTGAAGAGCTCCAAGGGCACTCTCAAAGCAGCGCGAGTTGGCACAGGTGGCAGCTTGTCCTTTGGCAGCATCTTGATATTCATGGAAATCCTGCAGGCTGCCTGCCCTTAAAGACCAAGGGCCGACCTGGCACTGCAAATGCTTCTGCCCGGAGAAACAAAACTCAGCACCCCAGGTTCATGGTCTCAGTTTGCAGAGCTCCATGGGCACTCTGAAAGCAGCCCGAGTTGGCAGAGGTGGCAGCTTGTCCCTGGGCAGCATCTTGATATTCGTGGAAATCTTCCTGCCAGCCTGCCCCTAAGGAACAAGGGCCTACCTGGCACTGAGAGAGGCTTCTGCCCGGGAAAACAAAACCCACAATCCTACGTTCCTGGTCTCAGTTTGCAGAGCTCCGTGGGCACCCTCAAATCAGCGCGAGTTGGCACAAGTGGCAGCTTGTCCCTGGGCAGCATCTTGATATTCGTGGAAATTGAGCCGCCAGCCTGCCCCTGATGAACAAGGGCCCTCCTGGTACTGACAAAGGCTTCTGCCCAGGGAAAGAAAACCCACCACCCCACGTTCCACATCTCAGTTTGCAGAGCGCCATGGGCACTCTCAAAGCAGCCCGAGTTGGCACAGGTGGCAGTTTGTCCCTGGGCGGCATCTTGATATTCGTGGAAATCCTGCAGGCAGCCGGCCCCAAAGGGCCAACGGCCTACCTGGTACTGAGAGAGGCTTCTGCCCGGGAATACAAAACCCACAATCCTACGTTCCTGGTCTCAGTTTGCAGAGCTCCGTTGGCACCCTCAAAGCAGCGCGAGTTGGCACAAGTTGCAGCTTGTCCCTGGGCAGCATCTTGATATTCGTGGAAATCCAGCGGGCAGCCTGCCCCTGAGGAACAAGGGCCCTCCTGGTACTGAGAAAGGCTTCTGCCCAGGGTAACCAAATCCACCACCCCACGTTCCACATCTCAGTTTGCAGAGCTCCATGGGCACTCTCAAAGCAGCCCGAGTTGGCACAGGTGGCAGCTTTTTCCTGGGCGGCATCTAGATATTCGTGGAAATCCTGCAGGCAGCCGGCCCCTAAGGGCCAAGGGCCGACCTGGTACTGACAAAGGCTTCTGCCAGGGGAAACAAAACCCAGCACCCCACGTTTCTGGTCTCAGTTTGCAGAGCTCCGTGGGCACCCTCAAAGCAGCCCGAGTTGGCACAGGTGGCAGCTTGTCCCTGGGCAGCATCTTGATATTCGTGGAAATCCTGCAGGCTGCCAGCCCTTAAAGACCAAGGGCCTACCTGGCACTGCAAATGTTTCTGCCCAGAGAAACAAAACTCAGCACCTCACGTTAATGGTCCCAGTTTGCAGAGCTCCATGGGAACTCTCAAAGCAGCCCGAGTTGGCACAGGTGGCAGCTTGTCCCTGGGCAGCATCTTGATATTCGTGGAAATCTTGCTGCCAGCCTGCCCCTAAGGAACAAGGGCCTACCTGGTACTGAGAGAGGCTTCTGCCCGGGAAAACAAAACCCACAACCCTACGTTCCTGGTCTCAGTTTGCAGAGCTCCGTGGGCACCCTCAAAGCAGCGCGAGTTAGCACAAGTGGAAGCTTGTCCCTGGGCAGCATCTTGATATTCGTGGAAATCCAGAAGGCAGTCGGCCCTGAATTACGAGAGCCTACCTGGTACTGCAATTGCTTCTGCCCGGGGAAACAAAACTCACCAAGGCAAGTTCCTGGTCTCACTTTGCAGAGCTCCATGGGCACTCTCAAAGCAGCCCGAGTTGGCACAGGTGGCAGCTTGTCCCTGGGTGGCATCTTGATATGCGTGGAAATCCAGCAGGCAGACTGCCTCTAAGGGCTGAGGGCCTACTTGGTACTGACAAAGGCTTCTGCCCTGGAAAACAAAACCCATAACCCCACATACTTTCTCTCAGTTTGAAGAGCTCTGTGGGCACTCTCAAAGCAGCCCGAGTTGGCACCGGTGGCAGCTTGTCCCTGGGCGGCATCTTGATATTCGTGGAAATCCTGCAGGCAGCTGGCCCCAAAGGGCCAACGGCCTACCTGGTACTGACAAAGGCTTCTGCCCGGGAAAACAAAACTCAGAACACCACGTTTCTGGTCTCAGTTTGCAGAGCACCATGGGCACTCTCAAAGCAGCGCGAGTTGGCACAGGTGGCAGCTTGTCCTTTGGCAGCATCTTGATATTCGTGGAAATCCAGGAGGCTGCCTGTCCTTAAGGACCGAGGGCCTACCTGGCACTGCAAATGCTTCTGCCCGGAGAAACAAAACTCAGCACCCCAGGTTCATGGTCTCAGTTTGCAGAGCTCCGTGGGCAGTCTCAAAGCAGCCCGAGTTGGCACAGGTGGCAGAATATCCCTGGGCAGCATCTTGATATTCGTGGAAAGCTTGCTGCCAGCCTGCACCTAAGGAACAAGGGCATACCTGGTACTGAGAGAGGCTTCTGCCCGGGAAAACAAAACCCACAACCCTACGTTCCTGGTCTCAGTTTGCAGAGCTCCGTGGGCACCCTCATAGCAGCGCGAGTTGGCCCAAGTGGCAGCTGGTCCCTGGGCAGCATCTTGATATTCGTGGAAATCCAGGAGGCAGCCTGCCCCTGAGGAACAAGGACCCTCCTGGTACTGACAAAGGCTCCTGCCCGGGGAAAAAAAACCCACCACCCCATGTTCCACATCTCAGTTTGCAGAGCTCCATGGGCACTCTCAAAGCAGCCCAAGTTGGCACAGGTGGCAGCTTGTCCCTGGGCGGCATCTTGATATTTGTGGAAATCCTGCAGGCAGCCGGCCCCCAAGGGCCAAGGGCCGACCTGGTACAGACAAAGGCTTCTGCCAGGGGAAACAAAACCCAGCACCCCACGTTTCTGGTCTCAGTTTGCAGAGCTCCATGGGCACCCTCAAAGCAGCCCGAGTTGGCACAGGTGGCAGCTTGTCCCTGGGCAGCATCTTGATATTCGTGGAAATCCAGCAGGCAGCCTGCCCCTAAGGAACAAGGGCCTACCTGGTACTGAGAGAGGCTTCTGCCCGGGAAAACAAAACCCACAACCCTACGTTCCTGGTCTCGGTTTGCAGAGCTCCGTGGGCACCCTCAAAGCAGCGCGAGTTAGCACAAGTGGAAGCTTGTCCCTGGGCAGCATCTTGATATTCGTGGAAATCCAGAAGGCAGCCGGCCCTGAATTACGAGAGCCTACCTGGTACTGCAATTGCTTCTGCCCGGGGAAACAAAACTCACCAAGGCAAGTTCCTGGTCTTACTTTGCAGAGCTCCGTGGGCACCCTCAAAGCTGCGCGAGTTAGCACAAGTGGAAGCTTGTCCCTGGGCAGCATCTTGATATTCGTGGAAATCCAGGAGGCAGACGGCCCTGAATTACGAGAGCCTGCCTTGTACTGCAAATACTTCTGCCCGGGGAAACAAAACTCACCAAGGCAAGTTCCTGGTCGAACTTCGCAGAGCTCCATGGGCACTCTCAAAGCAGCCCGAGTTGGCACAGGTGGCAGCTTGTCCCTGGGCGCCATCTTGATATTCGGGGAAATCCAGCAGGCAGACTGCCTCTAAGGGCTGAGGGGCTTCTTGGTACTGACAAAGGCTTCTGCCCTGGAAAACAAAACCCATAACCCCACATACTTTCTCTCAGTTTGAAGAGCTCTGTGGGCACTCTCAAAGCAGCCCGAGTTGGCACAAGTGGCAGCTTGTCCCTGGGCAGCATCTTGATATTCGTGGAAATCCTGCAGGCAGCTGGCCCCAAAGGGTCAAGGGCCGACCTGGTACTGACAAAGTCTTCTGCCCGGGATAACAAAACCCAGCACCCCACGTTTCTGGTCTCAGTTTGCAGAGCACCATGGGCACTCTCAAAGCAGACCGAGTTGGCACCGGTGGCAGCTTGTCCCTGGGCAGCATCTTGATATTCGTGGAAATCCAGCAGGCTGCCTGCCCTTAAGGACCGAGGGCGCACCTGGCACTTCAAATGCTTCTGCCCGGAGAAACAAAACTCAGCACCCCAGGTTCATGGTCTCAGTTTGCAGAGCTCCATGGGCACTCTCAAAGCAGCCCGAGTTGGCACAGGTGGCAGCTTGTCCCTGGGCAGCATCTTGATATTCATTGAAATTCAGCAGGCTGACGGCCCTTTAAGACCATGGGCCTACCTAGTACTGACAAAGGCTTCTGCCCGGGAAAAAAAAAACTCAGCACCCCCACCGTCCTGGCCACAGTTTGGAGAGCTCCGTGGGCACTCTCTGAGCAGCGCGAGTTGGCACAGGTGGCAGCTTGTCCCTGGGCAGCATCTTGATATTCGTGGAAATCCAGCAGGCAGTCGGCCCTGAAATTCCGAGGGCCTACCTGGTACTGACAAATGCTTCTGCCCGGGGAAACAAAACTCACCAACGCACGTTCCTGGTCTCACTTTGCAGAGCTCCAAGGGCACTCTCAAAGCAGCGCGAGTTGGCACAGGTGGCAGCTTGTCCTTTGGCAGCATCTTGATATTCATGGAAATCCTGCAGGCTGCCTGCCCTTAAAGACCAAGGGCCTACCTGGCACTGCAAATGCTTCTGCCCGGAGAAACAAAACTCAGCACCCCAGGTTCATGGTCTCAGTTTGCAGAGCTCCATGGGCACTCTGAAAGCAGCCCGAGTTGGCACAGGTGGCAGCTTGTCCCTGGGCAGCATCTTGATATTCGTGGAAATCTTGCTGCCAGCCTGCCCCTAAGGAACAAGGGCCTACCTGGCACTGAGAGAGGCTTCTGCCCGGGAAAACAAAACCCACAATCCTACGTTCCTGGTCTCAGTTTGCAGAGCTCCGTGGGCACCCTCAAAGCAGCGCGAGTTGGCCCAAGTGGCAGCTTGTCCCTGGGCAGCATCTTGATATTCGTGGAAATTGAGCCGCCAGCCTGCCCCTGATGAACAAGGGCCCTCCTGGTACTGACAAAGGCTTCTGCCCAGGGAAACAAAACCCACCACCCCATGTTCCACATCTCAGTTTGCAGAGCTCCATGGGCACTCTCAAAGCAGCCCGAGTTGGCACAGGTGGCAGTTTGTCCCTGGGCGGCATCTTGATATTTGTGGAAATCCTGCAGGCAGCCGGCCCCCAAGGGCCAAGGGCCTACCTGGTACTGAGAGAGGCTTCTGCCCGGGAATACAAAACCCACAATCCTACGTTCCTGGTCTCAGTTTGCAGAGCTCCGTGGGCACCCTCAAAGCAGCACGAGTTGGCACTAGTGGCAGCTGGTCCCTGGGCAGCATCTTGATATTCGTGGAAATCCAGCCGGCAGCCTGCCCCTGAGGAACAAGGGCCCTCCTGGTACTGACAAAGGCTTCTGCCCAGGGAAACCAAATCCACCACCCCACGTTCCACATCTCAGTTTGCAGAGCTCCATGGGCACTCTCAAAGCAGCCCGAGTTGGCACAGGTGGCAGCTTTTTCCTGGGCGGCATCTAGATATTCGTGGAAATCCTGCAGGCAGCCGGCCCCCAAGGGCCAAGGGCCGACCTGGTACTGACAAAGGCTTCTGCCAGGGGAAACAAAACCCAGCACCCCACGTTTCTGGTCTCAGTTTGCAGAGCTCCGTGGGCACCCTCAAAGCAGCCCGAGTTGGCACAGGTGGCAGCTTGTCCCTGGGCAGCATCTTGATATTCGTGGAAATCCTGCAGGCTGCCAGCCCTTAAAGACCAAGGGCCTACCTTGCACTGCAAATGTTTCTGCCCAGAGAAACAAAACTCAGCACCTCACGTTAATGGTCCCAGTTTGCAGAGCTCCATGGGAACTCTCAAAGCAGCCCGAGTTGGCACAGGTGGCAGCTTGTCCCTGGGCAGCATCTTGATATTCGTGGAAATCTTGCTGCCAGCCTGCCCCTAAGGAACAAGGGCCTACCTGGTACTGAGAGAGGCTTCTGCCCGGGAAAAACAAAACCCACAACCCTACGTTCCTGGTCTCAGTTTGCAGAGCTCCGTGGGCACCCTCAAAGCAGCGCGAGTTAGCACAAGTGGAAGCTTGTCCCTGGGCAGCATCTTGATATTCGTGGAAATCCAGAAGGCAGTCGGCCCTGAATTACGAGAGCCTACCTGGTACTGCAATTGCTTCTGCCCGGGGAAACAAAACTCACCAAGGCAAGTTCCTGGTCTCACTTTGCAGAGCTCCATGGGCACTCTCAAAGCAGCCCGAGTTGGCACAGGTGGCAGCTTGTCCCTGGGTGGCATCTTGATATGCGTGGAAATCCAGCAGGCAGACTGCCTCTAAGGGCTGAGGGCCTACTTGGTACTGACAAAGGCTTCTGCCCTGGAAAACAAAACCCATAACCCCACATACTTTCTCTCAGTTTGAAGAGCTCTGTGGGCACTCTCAAAGCAGCCCGAGTTGGCACCGGTGGCAGCTTGTCCTGGGCGGCATCTTGATATTCGTGGAAATCCTGCAGGCAGCTGGCCCCAAAGGGCCAACGGCCTACCTGGTACTGACAAAGGCTTCTGCCCGGGAAAACAAAACTCAGAACACCACGTTTCTGGTCTCAGTTTGCAGAGCACCATGGGCACTCTCAAAGCAGCGCGAGTTGGCACAGGTGGCAGCTTGTCCTTTGGCAGCATCTTGATATTCGTGGAAATCCAGGAGGCTGCCTGTCCTTAAGGACCGAGGGCCTACCTGGCACTGCAAATGCTTCTGCCCGGAGAAACAAAACTCAGCACCCCAGGTTCATGGTCTCAGTTTGCAGAGCTCCGTGGGCAGTCTCAAAGCAGCCCGAGTTGGCACAGGTGGCAGAATATCCCTGGGCAGCATCTTGATATTCGTGGAAAGCTTGCTGCCAGCCTGCACCTAAGGAACAAGGGCATACTGGTACTGAGAGAGGCTTCTGCCCGGAAAACAAAACCCACAACCCTACGTTCCTGGTCTCAGTTTGCAGAGCTCCGTGGGCACCCTCATAGCAGCGCGAGTTGGCCCAAGTGGCAGCTGGTCCCCTGGGCAGCATCTTGATATTCGTGGAAATCCAGGAGGCAGCCTGCCCCTGAGGAACAAGGACCCTCCTGGTACTGACAAAGGCTCCTGCCCGGGGAAAAAAAACCCACCACCCCATGTTCCACATCTCAGTTTGCAGAGCTCCATGGGCACTCTCAAAGCAGCCCAAGTTGGCACAGGTGGCAGCTTGTCCCTGGGCGGCATCTTGATATTTGTGGAAATCCTGCAGGCAGCCGGCCCCCAAGGGCCAAGGGCCGACCTGGTACAGACAAAGGCTTCTGCCAGGGGAAACAAAACCCAGCACCCCACGTTTCTGGTCTCAGTTTGCAGAGCTCCATGGGCACCCTCAAAGCAGCGCGAGTTGGCACAGGTGGCAGCTTGTCCCTGGGCAGCATCTTGATATTCGTGGAAATCCAGCAGGCAGCCTGCCCCTAAGGAACAAGGGCCTACCTGGTACTGAGAGAGGCTTCTGCCCGGGAAAACAAAACCCACAACCCTACGTTCCTGGTCTCGGTTTGCAGAGCTCCGTGGGCACCCTCAAAGCAGCGCGAGTTAGCACAAGTGGAAGCTTGTCCCTGGGCAGCATCTTGATATTCGTGGAAATCCAGAAGGCAGCCGGCCCTGAATTACGAGAGCCTACCTGGTACTGCAATTGCTTTCTGCCCGGGGAAACAAAACTCACCAAGGCAAGTTCCTGGTCTTACTTTGCAGAGCTCCGTGGGCACCCTCAAAGCTGCGCGAGTTAGCACAAGTGGAAGCTTGTCCCTGGGCAGCATCTTGATATTCGTGGAAATCCAGGAGGCAGACGGCCCTGAATTACGAGAGCCTGCCTGGTACTGCAAATACTTCTGCCCGGGGAAACAAAACTCACCAAGGCAAGTTCCTGGTCGAACTTCGCAGAGCTCCATGGGCACTCTCAAAGCAGCCCGAGTTGGCACAGGTGGCAGCTTGTCCCTGGGCGCCATCTTGATATTCGGGGAAATCCAGCAGGCAGACTGCCTCTAAGGGCTGAGGGGCTTCTTGGTACTGACAAAGGCTTCTGCCCTGGAAAACAAAACCCATAACCCCACATACTTTCTCTCAGTTTGAAGAGCTCTGTGGGCACTCTCAAAGCAGCCCGAGTTGGCACAAGTGGCAGCTTGTCCCTGGGCAGCATCTTGATATTCGCGGAAATCCTGCAGGCAGCTGGCCCCAAAGGGTCAAGGGCCGACCTGGTACTGACAAAGTCTTCTGCCCGGGATAACAAAACCCAGCACCCCACGTTTCTGGTCTCAGTTTGCAGAGCACCATGGGCACTCTCAAAGCAGCGCGAGTTGGCACAGGTGGCAGCTTGTCCCTGGGCAGCATCTTGATATTCATTGAAATTCAGCAGGCTGACGGCCCTTTAAGACCATGGGCCTACCTAGTACTGACAAAGGCTTCTGCCCGGGAAAAAAAAACTCAGCACCCCACCGTCCTGGCCACAGTTTGCAGAGCTCCGTGGGCACTCTCAAAGCAGCGCGAGTTGGCACAGGTGGCAGCTTGTCCCTGGGCAGCATCTTGATATTCGTGGAAATCTTCCTGCCAGCCTGCCCCTAAGGAACAAGGGCCTACCTGGCACTGAGAGCGGCTTCTGCCCGGGAAAACAAAACCCACAATCCTACGTTCCTGGTCTCAGTTTGCAGAGCTCCGTGGGCACCCTCAAAGCAGCGCGAGTTGGCCCAAGTGTCAGCTTGTCCCTGGGCAGCATCTTGATATTCGTGGAAATTGAGCCGCCAGCCTGCCCCTGATGAACAAGGGCCCTCCTGGTACTGACAAAGGCTTCTGCCCAGGGAAACAAAACCCACCACCCCACGTTCCACATCTCAGTTTGCAGAGCTCCATGGGCACCCTCAAAGCAGCGCGAGTTGGCACAGGTGGCAGCTTGTCCCTGGGCAGCATCTTGATATTCGTGGAAATCCTGCAGGCTGCCAGCCCTTAAAGACCAAGGGCCTACCTTGCACTGCAAATGTTTCTGCCCAGAGAAACAAAACTCAGAACCTCACGTTAATGGTCCCAGTTTGCAGAGCTCCATGGGAACTCTCAAAGCAGCCCGAGTTGGCACAGGTGGCAGCTTGTCCCTGGGCAGCATCTTGATATTCGTGGAAATCTTGCTGCCAGCCTGCCCCTAAGGAACAAGGGCCTACCTGGTACTGAGAGAGGCTTCTGCCCGGGAAAACAAAACCCACAACCCTACGTTCCTGGTCTCAGTTTGCAGAGCTCCGTGGGCACCCTCAAAGCAGCCCGAGTTAGCACAAGTGGAAGCTTGTCCCTGGGCAGCATCTTGATATTCGTGGAAATCCAGAAGGCAGCCGGCCCTGAATTATGAGAGACTACCTGGTACTGCAATTGCTTCTGCCCGGGGAAACAAAACTCACCAAGGCAAGTTCCTGGTCTCACTTTGCAGAGCTCCGTGGGCACCCTCAAAGCAGCGCGAGTTAGCACAAGTGGAAGCTTGTCCCTGGGCAGCATCTTGATATTTGTGGAAATCCAGGAGGCAGCCGGCCCTGAATTACGAGAGCCTACCTGGTACTGCAAATGCTTCTGCCCGGGGAAACAAAACTCACCAAGGCAAGTTCCTGGTCTCAGTTTGCAGAGCACCATGGGCACTCTCAAAGCAGCGCGAGTTGGCACAGGTGGCAGCTTGTCCTTTGGCAGCATCTTGATATTCGTGGAAATCCAGCAGGCTGCCTGCCCTTAAGGACCGAGGGCCTACCTGGCACTGCAAATGCTTCTGCCCGGAGAAACAAAACTCAGCACCCCAGGTTCATGGTCTCAGTTTGCAGAGCTCCGTGGGCACTCTCAAAGCAGCCCGAGTTGGCACAGGTGGCAGAATATCCCTGGGCAGCATCTTGATATTCGTGGAAAGCTTGCTGCCAGCCTGCACCTAAGGAACAAGGGCCTACCTGGTACTGAGAGAGGCTTCTGCCCGGGAAAACAAAACCCACAACCCTACGTTCCTGGTCTCAGTTTGCAGAGCTCCGTGGGCACCCTCATAGCATCGCGAGTTTGCCCAAGTGGCAGCTGGTCCCTGGGCAGCATCTTGATATTCGTGGAAATCCAGGAGGCAGCCTGCCCCTGAGGAACAAGGACCCTCCTGGTACTGACAAAGGCTCCTGCCCGGGGAAAGAAAACCCACCACCCCATGTTCCACATCTCAGTTTGCAGAGCTCCATGGGCACTCTCAAAGCAGCCCAAGTTGGCACAGGTGGCAGCTTGTCCCTGGGCGGCATCTTGATATTTGTGGAAATCCTGCAGGCAGCCGGCCCCCAAGGGCCAAGGGCCGACCTGGTACTGACAAAGGCTTCTTCCAGGGGAAACAAAACCCAGCACCCCACGTTTCTGGTCTCAGTTTGCAGAGCTCCATGGGCACCCTCAAAGCAGCCCGAGTTGGCACAGGTGGCAGCTTGTCCCTGGGCAGCATCTTGATATTCGTGGAAATCCAGCAGGCAGTCGGCCCTGAAATTCCGAGGGCCTACCTGGCACTGCAAATGTTTCTGCCCAGAGAAACAAAACTCAGCACCTCACGTTAATGGTCCCAGTTTGCAGAGCTCCATGGGAACTCTCAAAGCAGCCCGAGTTGGCACAGGTGGCAGCTTGTCCCTGGGCAGCATCTTGATATTCGTGGAAATCCAGCAGGCAGCTGGCCCCAAAGGGCCAACGGCCTACCTGGTACTGAGAGAGGCTTCTGCCCGGGAAAACAAAACCCACAACCCTACGTTCCTGGTCTCAGTTTGCAGAGCTCCGTGGGCACCCTCAAAGCAGCCCGACTTGGCACAAATGGAAGCTTGTCCCTGGGCAGCATCTTGATATTCGTGGAAATCCAGGAGGCAGCCGGCCCTGAATTACGAGAGCCTACCTTGTACTGCAAATACTTCTGCCCGGGGAAACAAAACTCACCAAGGCAAGTTCCTGGTCGAACTTCGCAGAGCTCCATGGGCACTCTCAAAGCAGCCCGAGTTGGCACAGGTGGCAGCTTGTCCCTGGGCGCCGTCTTGATATTCGGGGAAATCCAGCAGGCAGACTGCCTCTAAGGGCTGAGGGGCTTCTTGGTACTGACAAAGGCTTCTGCCCGGGAAAACAAAACCCATAACCCCACATACTTTCTCTCAGTTTGCAGAGCTCTGTGGGCACTCTCAAAGCAGCCTGAGTTGGCACAAGTGGCAGCTTGTCCCTGGGCAGCATCTTGATATTCGTGGAAATCCTGCAGGCAGCTGGCCCCCAAGGGTCAAGGGCTGACCTGGTACTGACAAAGTCTTCTGCCCGGGATAACAAAACCCAGCACCCCACGTTTCTGGTCTCAGTTTGCAGAGCACCATGGGCACTCTCAAAGCAGCGCGAGTTGGCACAGGTGGCAGCTTGTCCCTGGGCAGCATCTTGATATTCGTGGAAATCCAGCAGGCAGTCGGCCCTGAAATTCCGAGGGCCTACCTGGTACTGACAAATGCTTCTGCCCGGGGAAACAAAACTCACCAACGCACGTTCCTGGTCTCACTTTGAAGAGCTCCAAGGGCACTCTCAAAGCAGCGCGAGTTGGCACAGGTGGCAGCTTGTCCTTTGGCAGCATCTTGATATTCATGGAAATCCAGCAGGCTGCCTGCCCTTAAAGACCAAGGGCCGACCTGGCACTGCAAATGCTTCTGCCCGGAGAAACAAAACTCAGCACCCCAGGTTCATGGTCTCAGTTTGCAGAGCTCCATGGGCACTCTGAAAGCAGCCCGAGTTGGCAGAGGTGGCAGCTTGTCCCTGGGCAGCATCTTGATATTCGTGGAAATCTTCCTGCCAGCCTGCCCCTAAGGAACAAGGGCCTACCTGGCACTGAGAGAGGCTTCTGCCCGGGAAAACAAAACCCACAATCCTACGTTCCTGGTCTCAGTTTGCAGAGCTCCGTGGGCACCCTCAAATCAGCGCGAGTTGGCACAAGTGGCAGCTTGTCCCTGGGCAGCATCTTGATATTCGTGGAAATTGAGCCGCCAGCCTGCCCCTGATGAACAAGGGCCCTCCTGGTACTGACAAAGGCTTCTGCCCAGGGAAAGAAAACCCACCACCCCACGTTCCACATCTCAGTTTGCAGAGCGCCATGGGCACTCTCAAAGCAGCCCGAGTTGGCACAGGTGGCAGTTTGTCCCTGGGCGGCATCTTGATATTCGTGGAAATCCTGCAGGCAGCCGGCCCCAAAGGGCCAACGGCCTACCTGGTACTGAGAGAGGCTTCTGCCCGGGAATACAAAACCCACAATCCTACGTTCCTGGTCTCAGTTTGCAGAGCTCCGTTGGCACCCTCAAAGCAGCGCGAGTTGGCACAAGTTGCAGCTTGTCCCTGGGCAGCATCTTGATATTCGTGGAAATCCAGCGGGCAGCCTGCCCCTGAGGAACAAGGGCCCTCCTGGTACTGAGAAAGGCTTCTGCCCAGGGTAACCAAATCCACCACCCCACGTTCCACATCTCAGTTTGCAGAGCTCCATGGGCACTCTCAAAGCAGCCCGAGTTGGCACAGGTGGCAGCTTTTTCCTGGGCGGCATCTAGATATTCGTGGAAATCCTGCAGGCAGCCGGCCCCTAAGGGCCAAGGGCCGACCTGGTACTGACAAAGGCTTCTGCCAGGGGAAACAAAACCCAGCACCCCACGTTTCTGGTCTCAGTTTGCAGAGCTCCGTGGGCACCCTCAAAGCAGCCCGAGTTGGCACAGGTGGCAGCTTGTCCCTGGGCAGCATCTTGATATTCGTGGAAATCCTGCAGGCTGCCAGCCCTTAAAGACCAAGGGCCTACCTGGCACTGCAAATGTTTCTGCCCAGAGAAACAAAACTCAGCACCTCACGTTAATGGTCCCAGTTTGCAGAGCTCCATGGGAACTCTCAAAGCAGCCCGAGTTGGCACAGGTGGCAGCTTGTCCCTGGGCAGCATCTTGATATTCGTGGAAATCTTGCTGCCAGCCTGCCCCTAAGGAACAAGGGCCTACCTGGTACTGAGAGAGGCTTCTGCCCGGGAAAACAAAACCCACAACCCTACGTTCCTGGTCTCAGTTTGCAGAGCTCCGTGGGCACCCTCAAAGCAGCGCGAGTTAGCACAAGTGGAAGCTTGTCCCTGGGCAGCATCTTGATATTCGTGGAAATCCAGAAGGCAGTCGGCCCTGAATTACGAGAGCCTACCTGGTACTGCAATTGCTTCTGCCCGGGGAAACAAAACTCACCAAGGCAAGTTCCTGGTCTCACTTTGCAGAGCTCCATGGGCACTCTCAAAGCAGCCCGAGTTGGCACAGGTGGCAGCTTGTCCCTGGGTGGCATCTTGATATGCGTGGAAATCCAGCAGGCAGACTGCCTCTAAGGGCTGAGGGCCTACTTGGTACTGACAAAGGCTTCTGCCCTGGAAAACAAAACCCATAACCCCACATACTTTCTCTCAGTTTGAAGAGCTCTGTGGGCACTCTCAAAGCAGCCCGAGTTGGCACCGGTGGCAGCTTGTCCCTGGGCGGCATCTTGATATTCGTTGAAATCCTGCATGCAGCTGGCCCCAAAGGGCCAACGGCCTACCTGGTACTGACAAAGGCTTCTGCCCGGGAAAACAAAACTCAGAACACCACGTTTCTGGTCTCAGTTTGCAGAGCACCATGGGCACTCTCAAAGCAGCGCGAGTTGGCACAGGTGGCAGCTTGTCCTTTGGCAGCATCTTGATATTCGTGGAAATCCAGGAGGCTGCCTGTCCTTAAGGACCGAGGGCCTACCTGGCACTGCAAATGCTTCTGCCCGGAGAAACAAAACTCAGCACCCCAGGTTCATGGTCTCAGTTTGCAGAGCTCCGTGGGCAGTCTCAAAGCAGCCCGAGTTGGCACAGGTGGCAGAATATCCCTGGGCAGCATCTTGATATTCGTGGAAAGCTTGCTGCCAGCCTGCACCTAAGGAACAAGGGCATACCTGGTACTGAGAGAGGCTTCTGCCCGGGAAAACAAAACCCACAACCCTACGTTCCTGGTCTCAGTTTGCAGAGCTCCGTGGGCACCCTCATAGCAGCGCGAGTTGGCCCAAGTGGCAGCTGGTCCCTGGGCAGCATCTTGATATTCGTGGAAATCCAGGAGGCAGCCTGCCCCTGAGGAACAAGGACCCTCCTGGTACTGACAAAGGCTCCTGCCCGGGGAAAAAAAACCCACCACCCCATGTTCCACATCTCAGTTTGCAGAGCTCCATGGGCACTCTCAAAGCAGCCCAAGTTGGCACAGGTGGCAGCTTGTCCCTGGGCGGCATCTTGATATTTGTGGAAATCCTGCAGGCAGCCGGCCCCCAAGGGCCAAGGGCCGACCTGGTACAGACAAAGGCTTCTGCCAGGGGAAACAAAACCCAGCACCCCACGTTTCTGGTCTCAGTTTGCAGAGCTCCATGGGCACCCTCAAAGCAGCCCGAGTTGGCACAGGTGGCAGCTTGTCCCTGGGCAGCATCTTGATATTCGTGGAAATCCAGCAGGCAGCCTGCCCCTAAGGAACAAGGGCCTACCTGGTACTGAGAGAGGCTTCTGCCCGGGAAAACAAAACCCACAACCCTACGTTCCTGGTCTCGGTTTGCAGAGCTCCGTGGGCACCCTCAAAGCAGCGCGAGTTAGCACAAGTGGAAGCTTGTCCCTGGGCAGCATCTTGATATTCGTGGAAATCCAGAAGGCAGCCGGCCCTGAATTACGAGAGCCTACCTGGTACTGCAATTGCTTCTGCCCGGGGAAACAAAACTCACCAAGGCAAGTTCCTGGTCTTACTTTGCAGAGCTCCGTGGGCACCCTCAAAGCTGCGCGAGTTAGCACAAGTGGAAGCTTGTCCCTGGGCAGCATCTTGATATTCGTGGAAATCCAGGAGGCAGACGGCCCTGAATTACGAGAGCCTGCCTTGTACTGCAAATACTTCTGCCCGGGGAAACAAAACTCACCAAGGCAAGTTCCTGGTCGAACTTCGCAGAGCTCCATGGGCACTCTCAAAGCAGCCCGAGTTGGCACAGGTGGCAGCTTGTCCCTGGGCGCCATCTTGATATTCGGGGAAATCCAGCAGGCAGACTGCCTCTAAGGGCTGAGGGGCTTCTTGGTACTGACAAAGGCTTCTGCCCTGGAAAACAAAACCCATAACCCCACATACTTTCTCTCAGTTTGAAGAGCTCTGTGGGCACTCTCAAAGCAGCCCGAGTTGGCACAAGTGGCAGCTTGTCCCTGGGCAGCATCTTGATATTCGTGGAAATCCTGCAGGCAGCTGGCCCCAAAGGGTCAAGGGCCGACCTGGTACTGACAAAGTCTTCTGCCCGGGATAACAAAACCCAGCACCCCACGTTTCTGGTCTCAGTTTGCAGAGCACCATGGGCACTCTCAAAGCAGACCGAGTTGGCACCGGTGGCAGCTTGTCCCTGGGCAGCATCTTGATATTCGTGGAAATCCAGCAGGCTGCCTGCCCTTAAGGACCGAGGGCGCACCTGGCACTTCAAATGCTTCTGCCCGGAGAAACAAAACTCAGCACCCCAGGTTCATGGTCTCAGTTTGCAGAGCTCCATGGGCACTCTCAAAGCAGCCCGAGTTGGCACAGGTGGCAGCTTGTCCCTGGGCAGCATCTTGATATTCATTGAAATTCAGCAGGCTGACGGCCCTTTAAGACCATGGGCCTACCTAGTACTGACAAAGGCTTCTGCCCGGGAAAAAAAAACTCAGCACCCCACCGTCCTGGCCACAGTTTGGAGAGCTCCGTGGGCACTCTCTGAGCAGCGCGAGTTGGCACAGGTGGCAGCTTGTCCCTGGGCAGCATCTTGATATTCGTGGAAATCCAGCAGGCAGTCGGCCCTGAAATTCCGAGGGCCTACCTGGTACTGACAAATGCTTCTGCCCGGGGAAACAAAACTCACCAACGCACGTTCCTGGTCTCACTTTGCAGAGCTCCAAGGGCACTCTCAAAGCAGCGCGAGTTGGCACAGGTGGCAGCTTGTCCTTTGGCAGCATCTTGATATTCATGGAAATCCTGCAGGCTGCCTGCCCTTAAAGACCAAGGGCCTACCTGGCACTGCAAATGCTTCTGCCCGGAGAAACAAAACTCAGCACCCCAGGTTCATGGTCTCAGTTTGCAGAGCTCCATGGGCACTCTGAAAGCAGCCCGAGTTGGCACAGGTGGCAGCTTGTCCCTGGGCAGCATCTTGATATTCGTGGAAATCTTGCTGCCAGCCTGCCCCTAAGGAACAAGGGCCTACCTGGCACTGAGAGAGGCTTCTGCCCGGGAAAACAAAACCCACAATCCTACGTTCCTGGTCTCAGTTTGCAGAGCTCCGTGGGCACCCTCAAAGCAGCGCGAGTTGGCCCAAGTGGCAGCTTGTCCCTGGGCAGCATCTTGATATTCGTGGAAATTGAGCCGCCAGCCTGCCCCTGATGAACAAGGGCCCTCCTGGTACTGACAAAGGCTTCTGCCCAGGGAAACAAAACCCACCACCCCATGTTCCACATCTCAGTTTGCAGAGCTCCATGGGCACTCTCAAAGCAGCCCGAGTTGGCACAGGTGGCAGTTTGTCCCTGGGCGGCATCTTGATATTTGTGGAAATCCTGCAGGCAGCCGGCCCCCAAGGGCCAAGGGCCTACCTGGTACTGAGAGAGGCTTCTGCCCGGGAATACAAAACCCACAATCCTACGTTCCTGGTCTCAGTTTGCAGAGCTCCGTGGGCACCCTCAAAGCAGCACGAGTTGGCACTAGTGGCAGCTGGTCCCTGGGCAGCATCTTGATATTCGTGGAAATCCAGCCGGCAGCCTGCCCCTGAGGAACAAGGGCCCTCCTGGTACTGACAAAGGCTTCTGCCCAGGGAAACCAAATCCACCACCCCCACGTTCCACATCTCAGTTTGCAGAGCTCCATGGGCACTCTCAAAGCAGCCCGAGTTGGCACAGGTGGCAGCTTTTTCCTGGGCGGCATCTAGATATTCGTGGAAATCCTGCAGGCAGCCGGCCCCCAAGGGCCAAGGGCCGACCTGGTACTGACAAAGGCTTCTGCCAGGGGAAACAAAACCCAGCAACCCCACGTTTCTGGTCTCAGTTTGCAGAGCTCCGTGGGCACCCTCAAAGCAGCCCGAGTTGGCACAGGTGGCAGCTTGTCCCTGGGCAGCATCTTGATATTCGTGGAAATCCTGCAGGCTGCCAGCCCTTAAAGACCAAGGGCCTACCTTGCACTGCAAATGTTTCTGCCCAGAGAAACAAAACTCAGCACCTCACGTTAATGGTCCCAGTTTGCAGAGCTCCATGGGAACTCTCAAAGCAGCCCGAGTTGGCACAGGTGGCAGCTTGTCCCTGGGCAGCATCTTGATATTCGTGGAAATCTTGCTGCCAGCCTGCCCCTAAGGAACAAGGGCCTACCTGGTACTGAGAGAGGCTTCTGCCCGGGAAAACAAAACCCACAACCCTACGTTCCTGGTCTCAGTTTGCAGAGCTCCGTGGGCACCCTCAAAGCAGCGCGAGTTAGCACAAGTGGAAGCTTGTCCCTGGGCAGCATCTTGATATTCGTGGAAATCCAGAAGGCAGTCGGCCCTGAATTACGAGAGCCTACCTGGTACTGCAATTGCTTCTGCCCGGGGAAACAAACTCACCAAGGCAAGTTCCTGGTCTCACTTTGCAGAGCTCCATGGGCACTCTCAAAGCAGCCCGAGTTGGCACAGGTGGCAGCTTGTCCCTGGGTGGCATCTTGATATGCGTGGAAATCCAGCAGGCAGACTGCCTCTAAGGGCTGAGGGCCTACTTGGTACTGACAAAGGCTTCTGCCCTGGAAAACAAAACCCATAACCCCACATACTTTCTCTCAGTTTGAAGAGCTCTGTGGGCACTCTCAAAGCAGCCCGAGTTGGCACCGGTGGCAGCTTGTCCTGGGCGGCATCTTGATATTCGTGGAAATCCTGCAGGCAGCTGGCCCCAAAGGGCCAACGGCCTACCTGGTACTGACAAAGGCTTCTGCCCGGGAAAACAAAACTCAGAACACCACGTTTCTGGTCTCAGTTTGCAGAGCACCATGGGCACTCTCAAAGCAGCGCGAGTTGGCACAGGTGGCAGCTTGTCCTTTGGCAGCATCTTGATATTCGTGGAAATCCAGGAGGCTGCCTGTCCTTAAGGACCGAGGGCCTACCTGGCACTGCAAATGCTTCTGCCCGGAGAAACAAAACTCAGCACCCCAGGTTCATGGTCTCAGTTTGCAGAGCTCCGTGGGCAGTCTCAAAGCAGCCCGAGTTGGCACAGGTGGCAGAATATCCCTGGGCAGCATCTTGATATTCGTGGAAAGCTTGCTGCCAGCCTGCACCTAAGGAACAAGGGCATACCTGGTACTGAGAGAGGCTTCTGCCCGGGAAAACAAAACCCACAACCCTACGTTCCTGGTCTCAGTTTGCAGAGCTCCGTGGGCACCCTCATAGCAGCGCGAGTTGGCCCAAGTGGCAGCTGGTCCCTGGGCAGCATCTTGATATTCGTGGAAATCCAGGAGGCAGCCTGCCCCTGAGGAACAAGGACCCTCCTGGTACTGACAAAGGCTCCTGCCCGGGGAAAAAAAACCCACCACCCCATGTTCCACATCTCAGTTTGCAGAGCTCCATGGGCACTCTCAAAGCAGCCCAAGTTGGCACAGGTGGCAGCTTGTCCCTGGGCGGCATCTTGATATTTGTGGAAATCCTGCAGGCAGCCGGCCCCCAAGGGCCAAGGGCCGACCTGGTACAGACAAAGGCTTCTGCCAGGGGAAACAAAACCCAGCACCCCACGTTTCTGGTCTCAGTTTGCAGAGCTCCATGGGCACCCTCAAAGCAGCGCGAGTTGGCACAGGTGGCAGCTTGTCCCTGGGCAGCATCTTGATATTCGTGGAAATCCAGCAGGCAGCCTGCCCCTAAGGAACAAGGGCCTACCTGGTACTGAGAGAGGCTTCTGCCCGGGAAAACAAAACCCACAACCCTACGTTCCTGGTCTCGGTTTGCAGAGCTCCGTGGGCACCCTCAAAGCAGCGCGAGTTAGCACAAGTGGAAGCTTGTCCCTGGGCAGCATCTTGATATTCGTGGAAATCCAGAAGGCAGCCGGCCCTGAATTACGAGAGCCTACCTGGTACTGCAATTGCTTCTGCCCGGGGAAACAAAACTCACCAAGGCAAGTTCCTGGTCTTACTTTGCAGAGCTCCGTGGGCACCCTCAAAGCTGCGCGAGTTAGCACAAGTGGAAGCTTGTCCCTGGGCAGCATCTTGATATTCGTGGAAATCCAGGAGGCAGACGGCCCTGAATTACGAGAGCCTGCCTGGTACTGCAAATACTTCTGCCCGGGGAAACAAAACTCACCAAGGCAAGTTCCTGGTCGAACTTCGCAGAGCTCCATGGGCACTCTCAAAGCAGCCCGAGTTGGCACAGGTGGCAGCTTGTCCCTGGGCGCCATCTTGATATTCGGGGAAATCCAGCAGGCAGACTGCCTCTAAGGGCTGAGGGGCTTCTTGGTACTGACAAAGGCTTCTGCCCTGGAAAACAAAACCCATAACCCCACATACTTTCTCTCAGTTTGAAGAGCTCTGTGGGCACTCTCAAAGCAGCCCGAGTTGGCACAAGTGGCAGCTTGTCCCTGGGCAGCATCTTGATATTCGCGGAAATCCTGCAGGCAGCTGGCCCCAAAGGGTCAAGGGCCGACCTGGTACTGACAAAGTCTTCTGCCCGGGATAACAAAACCCAGCACCCCACGTTTCTGGTCTCAGTTTGCAGAGCACCATGGGCACTCTCAAAGCAGCGCGAGTTGGCACAGGTGGCAGCTTGTCCCTGGGCAGCATCTTGATATTCATTGAAATTCAGCAGGCTGACGGCCCTTTAAGACCATGGGCCTACCTAGTACTGACAAAGGCTTCTGCCCGGGAAAAAAAAACTCAGCACCCCACCGTCCTGGCCACAGTTTGCAGAGCTCCGTGGGCACTCTCAAAGCAGCGCGAGTTGGCACAGGTGGCAGCTTGTCCCTGGGCAGCATCTTGATATTCGTGGAAATCTTCCTGCCAGCCTGCCCCTAAGGAACAAGGGCCTACTTGGCACTGAGAGAGGCTTCTGCCCGGGAAAACAAAACCCACAATCCTACGTTCCTGGTCTCAGTTTGCAGAGCTCCGTGGGCACCCTCAAAGCAGCGCGAGTTGGCCCAAGTGTCAGCTTGTCCCTGGGCAGCATCTTGATATTCGTGGAAATTGAGCCGCCAGCCTGCCCCTGATGAACAAGGGCCCTCCTGGTACTGACAAAGGCTTCTGCCCAGGGAAACAAAACCCACCACCCCACGTTCCACATCTCAGTTTGCAGAGCTGCATGGGCACCCTCAAAGCAGCGCGAGTTGGCACAGGTGGCAGCTTGTCCCTGGGCAGCATCTTGATATTCGTGGAAATCCTGCAGGCTGCCAGCCCTTAAAGACCAAGGGCCTACCTTGCACTGCAAATGTTTCTGCCCAGAGAAACAAAACTCAGAACCTCACGTTAATGGTCCCAGTTTGCAGAGCTCCATGGGAACTCTCAAAGCAGCCCGAGTTGGCACAGGTGGCAGCTTGTCCCTGGGCAGCATCTTGATATTCGTGGAAATCTTGCTGCCAGCCTGCCCCTAAGGAACAAGGGCCTACCTGGTACTGAGAGAGGCTTCTGCCCGGGAAAACAAAACCCACAACCCTACGTTCCTGGTCTCAGTTTGCAGAGCTCCGTGGGCACCCTCAAAGCAGCCCGAGTTAGCACAAGTGGAAGCTTGTCCCTGGGCAGCATCTTGATATTCGTGGAAATCCAGAAGGCAGCCGGCCCTGAATTACGAGAGACTACCTGGTACTGCAATTGCTTCTGCCCGGGGAAACAAAACTCACCAAGGCAAGTTCCTGGTCTCACTTTGCAGAGCTCCGTGGGCACCCTCAAAGCAGCGCGAGTTAGCACAAGTGGAAGCTTGTCCCTGGGCAGCATCTTGATATTCGTGGAAATCCAGGAGGCAGCCGGCCCTGAATTACGAGAGCCTACCTGGTACTGCAAATGCTTCTGCCCGGGGAAACAAAACTCACCAAGGCAAGTTCCTGGTCTCAGTTTGCAGAGCACCATGGGCACTCTCAAAGCAGCGCGAGTTGGCACAGGTGGCAGCTTGTCCTTTGGCAGCATCTTGATATTCGTGGAAATCCAGCAGGCTGCCTGCCCTTAAGGACCGAGGGCCTACCTGGCACTGCAAATGCTTCTGCCCGGAGAAACAAAACTCAGCACCCCAGGTTCATGGTCTCAGTTTGCAGAGCTCCGTGGGCACTCTCAAAGCAGCCGAGTCGGCACAGGTGGCAGAATATCCCTGGGCAGCATCTTGATATTCGTGGAAAGCTTGCTGCCAGCCTGCACCTAAGGAACAAGGGCCTACCTGGTACTGAGAGAGGCTTCTGCCCGGGAAAACAAAACCCACAACCCTACGTTCCTGGTCTCAGTTTGCAGAGCTCCGTGGGCACCCTCATAGCATCGCGAGTTTGCCCAAGTGGCAGCTGGTCCCTGGGCAGCATCTTGATATTCGTGGAAATCCAGGAGGCAGCCTGCCCCTGAGGAACAAGGACCCTCCTGGTACTGACAAAGGCTCCTGCCCGGGGAAAGAAAACCCACCACCCCATGTTCCACATCTCAGTTTGCAGAGCTCCATGGGCACTCTCAAAGCAGCCCAAGTTGGCACAGGTGGCAGCTTGTCCCTGGGCGGCATCTTGATATTTGTGGAAATCCTGCAGGCAGCCGGCCCCCAAGGGCCAAGGGCCGACCTGGTACTGACAAAGGCTTCTGCCAGGGGAAACAAAACCCAGCACCCCACGTTTCTGGTCTCAGTTTGCAGAGCTCCATGGGCACCCTCAAAGCAGCCCGAGTTGGCACAGGTGGCAGCTTGTCCCTGGGCAGCATCTTGATATTCGTGGAAATCCAGCAGGCAGTCGGCCCTGAAATTCCGAGGGCCTACCTGGCACTGCAAATGTTTCTGCCCAGAGAAACAAAACTCAGCACCTCACGTTAATGGTCCCAGTTTGCAGAGCTCCATGGGAACTCTCAAAGCAGCCCGAGTTGGCACAGGTGGCAGCTTGTCCCTGGGCAGCATCTTGATATTCGTGGAAATCTTGCAGGCAGCTGGCCCCAAAGGGCCAACGGCCTACCTGGTACTGAGAGAGGCTTCTGCCCGGGAAAACAAAACCCACAACCCTACGTTCCTGGTCTCAGTTTGCAGAGCTCCGTGGGCACCCTCAAAGCAGCCCGACTTGGCACAAATGGAAGCTTGTCCCTGGGCAGCATCTTGATATTCGTGGAAATCCAGGAGGCAGCCGGCCCTGAATTACGAGAGCCTACCTTGTACTGCAAATACTTCTGCCCGGGGAAACAAAACTCACCAAGGCAAGTTCCTGGTCGAACTTCGCAGAGCTCCATGGGCACTCTCAAAGCAGCCCGAGTTGGCACAGGTGGCAGCTTGTCCCTGGGCGCCGTCTTGATATTCGGGGAAATCCAGCAGGCAGACTGCCTCTAAGGGCTGAGGGGCTTCTTGGTACTGACAAAGGCTTCTGCCCGGGAAAACAAAACCCATAACCCCACATACTTTCTCTCAGTTTGCAGAGCTCTGTGGGCACTCTCAAAGCAGCCTGAGTTGGCACAAGTGGCAGCTTGTCCCTGGGCAGCATCTTGATATTCGTGGAAATCCTGCAGGCAGCTGGCCCCCAAGGGTCAAGGGCTGACCTGGTACTGACAAAGTCTTCTGCCCGGGATAACAAAACCCAGCACCCCACGTTTCTGGTCTCAGTTTGCAGAGCACCATGGGCACTCTCAAAGGAGCGCGAGTTGGCACAGGTGGCAGCTTGTCCCTGGGCAGCATCTTGATATTCGTGGAAATCCAGCAGGCAGTCGGCCCTGAAATTCCGAGGGCCTACCTGGTACTGACAAATGCTTCTGCCCGGGGAAACAAAACTCACCAACGCACGTTCCTGGTCTCACTTTGAAGAGCTCCAAGGGCACTCTCAAAGCAGCGCGAGTTGGCACAGGTGGCAGCTTGTCCTTTGGCAGCATCTTGATATTCATGGAAATCCAGCAGGCTGCCTGCCCTTAAAGACCAAGGGCCGACCTGGCACTGCAAATGCTTCTGCCCGGAGAAACAAAACTCAGCACCCCAGGTTCATGGTCTCAGTTTGCAGAGCTCCATGGGCACTCTGAAAGCAGCCCGAGTTGGCAGAGGTGGCAGCTTGTCCCTGGGCAGCATCTTGATATTCGTGGAAATCTTCCTGCCAGCCTGCCCCTAAGGAACAAGGGCCTACCTGGCACTGAGAGAGGCTTCTGCCCGGGAAAACAAAACCCACAATCCTACGTTCCTGGTCTCAGTTTGCAGAGCTCCGTGGGCACCCTCAAATCAGCGCGAGTTGGCACAAGTGGCAGCTTGTCCCTGGGCAGCATCTTGATATTCGTGGAAATTGAGCCGCCAGCCTGCCCCTGATGAACAAGGGCCCTCCTGGTACTGACAAAGGCTTCTGCCCAGGGAAAGAAAACCCACCACCCCACGTTCCACATCTCAGTTTGCAGAGCGCCATGGGCACTCTCAAAGCAGCCCGAGTTGGCACAGGTGGCAGTTTGTCCCTGGGCGGCATCTTGATATTCGTGGAAATCCTGCAGGCAGCCGGCCCCAAAGGGCCAACGGCCTACCTGGTACTGAGAGAGGCTTCTGCCCGGGAATACAAAACCCACAATCCTACGTTCCTGGTCTCAGTTTGCAGAGCTCCGTTGGCACCCTCAAAGCAGCGCGAGTTGGCACAAGTTGCAGCTTGTCCCTGGGCAGCATCTTGATATTCGTGGAAATCCAGCGGGCAGCCTGCCCCTGAGGAACAAGGGCCCTCCTGGTACTGAGAAAGGCTTCTGCCCAGGGTAACCAAATCCACCACCCCACGTTCCACATCTCAGTTTGCAGAGCTCCATGGGCACTCTCAAAGCAGCCCGAGTTGGCACAGGTGGCAGCTTTTTCCTGGGCGGCATCTAGATATTCGTGGAAATCCTGCAGGCAGCCGGCCCCTAAGGGCCAAGGGCCGACCTGGTACTGACAAAGGCTTCTGCCAGGGGAAACAAAACCCAGCACCCCACGTTTCTGGTCTCAGTTTGCAGAGCTCCGTGGGCACCCTCAAAGCAGCCCGAGTTGGCACAGGTGGCAGCTTGTCCCTGGGCAGCATCTTGATATTCGTGGAAATCCTGCAGGCTGCCAGCCCTTAAAGACCAAGGGCCTACCTGGCACTGCAAATGTTTCTGCCCAGAGAAACAAAACTCAGCACCTCACGTTAATGGTCCCAGTTTGCAGAGCTCCATGGGAACTCTCAAAGCAGCCCGAGTTGGCACAGGTGGCAGCTTGTCCCTGGGCAGCATCTTGATATTCGTGGAAATCTTGCTGCCAGCCTGCCCCTAAGGAACAAGGGCCTACCTGGTACTGAGAGAGGCTTCTGCCCGGGAAAACAAAACCCACAACCCTACGTTCCTGGTCTCAGTTTGCAGAGCTCCGTGGGCACCCTCATAGCAGCGCGAGTTAGCACAAGTGGAAGCTTGTCCCTGGGCAGCATCTTGATATTCGTGGAAATCCAGAAGGCAGTCGGCCCTGAATTACGAGAGCCTACCTGGTACTGCAATTGCTTCTGCCCGGGGAAACAAAACTCACCAAGGCAAGTTCCTGGTCTCACTTTGCAGAGCTCCATGGGCACTCTCAAAGCAGCCCGAGTTGGCACAGGTGGCAGCTTGTCCCTGGGTGGCATCTTGATATGCGTGGAAATCCAGCAGGCAGACTGCCTCTAAGGGCTGAGGGCCTACTTGGTACTGACAAAGGCTTCTGCCCTGGAAAACAAAACCCATAACCCCACATACTTTCTCTCAGTTTGAAGAGCTCTGTGGGCACTCTCAAAGCAGCCCGAGTTGGCACCGGTGGCAGCTTGTCCCTGGGCGGCATCTTGTTATTCGTTGAAATCCTGCATGCAGCTGGCCCCAAAGGGCCAACGGCCTACCTGGTACTGACAAAGGCTTCTGCCCGGGAAAACAAAACTCAGAACACCACGTTTCTGGTCTCAGTTTGCAGAGCACCATGGGCACTCTCAAAGCAGCGCGAGTTGGCACAGGTGGCAGCTTGTCCTTTGGCAGCATCTTGATATTCGTGGAAATCCAGGAGGCTGCCTGTCCTTAAGGACCGAGGGCCTACCTGGCACTGCAAATGCTTCTGCCCGGAGAAACAAAACTCAGCACCCCAGGTTCATGGTCTCAGTTTGCAGAGCTCCGTGGGTAGTCTCAAAGCAGCCCGAGTTGGCACAGGTGGCAGAATATCCCTGGGCAGCATCTTGATATTCGTGGAAAGCTTGCTGCCAGCCTGCACCTAAGGAACAAGGGCATACCTGGTACTGAGAGAGGCTTCTGCCCGGGAAAACAAAACCCACAACCCTACGTTCCTGGTCTCAGTTTGCAGAGCTCCGTGGGCACCCTCATAGCAGCGCGAGTTGGCCCAAGTGGCAGCTGGTCCCTGGGCAGCATCTTGATATTCGTGGAAATCCAGGAGGCAGCCTGCCCCTGAGGAACAAGGACCCTCCTGGTACTGACAAAGGCTCCTGCCCGGGGAAAAAAAACCCACCACCCCATGTTCCACATCTCAGTTTGCAGAGCTCCATGGGCACTCTCAAAGCAGCCCAAGTTGGCACAGGTGGCAGCTTGTCCCTGGGCGGCATCTTGATATTTGTGGAAATCCTGCAGGCAGCCGGCCCCCAAGGGCCAAGGGCCGACCTGGTACAGACAAAGGCTTCTGCCAGGGGAAACAAAACCCAGCACCCCACGTTTCTGGTCTCAGTTTGCAGAGCTCCATGGGCACCCTCAAAGCAGCCCGAGTTGGCACAGGTGGCAGCTTGTCCCTGGGCAGCATCTTGATATTCGTGGAAATCCAGCAGGCAGCCTGCCCCTAAGGAACAAGGGCCTACCTGGTACTGAGAGAGGCTTCTGCCCGGGAAAACAAAACCCACAACCCTACGTTCCTGGTCTCGGTTTGCAGAGCTCCGTGGGCACCCTCAAAGCAGCGCGAGTTAGCACAAGTGGAAGCTTGTCCCTGGGCAGCATCTTGATATTCGTGGAAATCCAGAAGGCAGCCGGCCCTGAATTACGAGAGCCTACCTGGTACTGCAATTGCTTCTGCCCGGGGAAACAAAACTCACCAAGGCAAGTTCCTGGTCTTACTTTGCAGAGCTCCGTGGGCACCCTCAAAGCTGCGCGAGTTAGCACAAGTGGAAGCTTGTCCCTGGGCAGCATCTTGATATTCGTGGAAATCCAGGAGGCAGACGGCCCTGAATTACGAGAGCCTGCCTTGTACTGCAAATACTTCTGCCCGGGGAAACAAAACTCACCAAGGCAAGTTCCTGGTCGAACTTCGCAGAGCTCCATGGGCACTCTCAAAGCAGCCCGAGTTGGCACAGGTGGCAGCTTGTCCCTGGGCGCCATCTTGATATTCGGGGAAATCCAGCAGGCAGACTGCCTCTAAGGGCTGAGGGGCTTCTTGGTACTGACAAAGGCTTCTGCCCTGGAAAACAAAACCCATAACCCCACATACTTTCTCTCAGTTTGAAGAGCTCTGTGGGCACTCTCAAAGCAGCCCGAGTTGGCACAAGTGGCAGCTTGTCCCTGGGCAGCATCTTGATATTCGCGGAAATCCTGCAGGCAGCTGGCCCCAAAGGGTCAAGGGCCGACCTGGTACTGACAAAGTCTTCTGCCCGGGATAACAAAACCCAGCACCCCACGTTTCTGGTCTCAGTTTGCAGAGCACCATGGGCACTCTCAAAGCAGCGCGAGTTGGCACAGGTGGCAGCTTGTCCCTGGGCAGCATCTTGATATTCATTGAAATTCAGCAGGCTGACGGCCCTTTAAGACCATGGGCCTACCTAGTACTGACAAAGGCTTCTGCCCGGGAAAAAAAAACTCAGCACCCCACCGTCCTGGCCACAGTTTGCAGAGCTCCGTGGGCACTCTCAAAGCAGCGCGAGTTGGCACAGGTGGCAGCTTGTCCCTGGGCAGCATCTTGATATTCGTGGAAATCTTCCTGCCAGCCTGCCCCTAAGGAACAAGGGCCTACCTGGCACTGAGAGAGGCTTCTGCCCGGGAAAACAAAACCCACAATCCTACGTTCCTGGTCTCAGTTTGCAGAGCTCCGTGGGCACCCTCAAAGCAGCGCGAGTTGGCCCAAGTGTCAGCTTGTCCCTGGGCAGCATCTTGATATTCGTGGAAATTGAGCCGCCAGCCTGCCCCTGATGAACAAGGGCCCTCCTGGTACTGACAAAGGCTTCTGCCCAGGGAAACAAAACCCACCACCCCACGTTCCACATCTCAGTTTGCAGAGCTCCATGGGCACCCTCAAAGCAGCGCGAGTTGGCACAGGTGGCAGCTTGTCCCTGGGCAGCATCTTGATATTCGTGGAAATCCTGCAGGCTGCCAGCCCTTAAAGACCAAGGGCCTACCTTGCACTGCAAATGTTTCTGCCCAGAGAAACAAAACTCAGAACCTCACGTTAATGGTCCCAGTTTGCAGAGCTCCATGGGAACTCTCAAAGCAGCCCGAGTTGGCACAGGTGGCAGCTTGTCCCTGGGCAGCATCTTGATATTCGTGGAAATCTTGCTGCCAGCCTGCCCCTAAGGAACAAGGGCCTACCTGGTACTGAGAGAGGCTTCTGCCTGGGAAAACAAAACCCACAACCCTACGTTCCTGGTCTCAGTTTGCAGAGCTCCGTGGGCACCCTCAAAGCAGCCCGAGTTAGCACAAGTGGAAGCTTGTCCCTGGGCAGCATCTTGATATTCGTGGAAATCCAGCAGGCAGCCTGCCCTGAATTACGAGAGACTACCTGGTACTGCAATTGCTTCTGCCCGGGGAAACAAAACTCACCAAGGCAAGTTCCTGGTCTCACTTTGCAGAGCTCCGTGGGCACCCTCAAAGCAGCGCGAGTTGGCAAAGGTGGCAGCTTGTCCCTGGGGGGAAACTTGATATTCGGGGAAATCCAGCAGGCAGACTGCCTCTAAGGGCTGAGGGGCTTCTTGGTACTGACAAAGGCTTCTGCCCGGGAAAACAAAACCCATAACCCCACATACTTTCTCTCAGTTTGCAGAGCTCTGTGGGCACTCTCAAAGCAGCCTGAGTTGGCACAAGTGGCAGCTTGTCCCTGGGCAGCATCTTGATATTCGTGGAAATCCTGCAGGCAGCTGGCCCCCAAGGGTCAAGGGCTGACCTGGTACTGACAAAGTCTTCTGCCCGGGATAACAAAACCCAGCACCCCACGTTTCTGGTCTCAGTTTGCAGAGCACCATGGGCACTCTCAAAGCAGCGCGAGTTGGCACAGGTGGCAGCTTGTCCCTGGGCAGCATCTTGATATTCGTGGAAATCCAGCAGGCAGTCGGCCCTGAATTACGAGAGCCTACCTGGTACTGACAAATGCTTCTGCCCGGGGAAACAAAACTCACCAACGCACGTTCCTGGTCTCACTTTGAAGAGCTCCAAGGGCACTCTCAAAGCAGCGCGAGTTGGCACAGGTGGCAGCTTGTCCTTTGGCAGCATCTTGATATTCATGGAAATCCTGCAGGCTGCCTGCCCTTAAAGACCAAGGGCCGACCTGGCACTGCAAATGCTTCTGCCCGGAGAAACAAAACTCAGCACCCCAGGTTCATGGTCTCAGTTTGCAGAGCTCCATGGGCACTCTGAAAGCAGCCCGAGTTGGCAGAGGTGGCAGCTTGTCCCTGGGCAGCATCTTGATATTCGTGGAAATCTTCCTGCCAGCCTGCCCCTAAGGAACAAGGGCCTACCTGGCACTGAGAGAGGCTTCTGCCCGGGAAAACAAAACCCACAATCCTACGTTCCTGGTCTCAGTTTGCAGAGCTCCGTGGGCACCCTCAAATCAGCGCGAGTTGGCACAAGTGGCAGCTTGTCCCTGGGCAGCATCTTGATATTCGTGGAAATTGAGCCGCCAGCCTGCCCCTGATGAACAAGGGCCCTCCTGGTACTGACAAAGGCTTCTGCCCAGGGAAAGAAAACCCACCACCCCACGTTCCACATCTCAGTTTGCAGAGCGCCATGGGCACTCTCAAAGCAGCCCGAGTTGGCACAGGTGGCAGTTTGTCCCTGGGCGGCATCTTGATATTCGTGGAAATCCTGCAGGCAGCCGGCCCCAAAGGGCCAACGGCCTACCTGGTACTGAGAGAGGCTTCTGCCCGGGAATACAAAACCCACAATCCTACGTTCCTGGTCTCAGTTTGCAGAGCTCCGTTGGCACCCTCAAAGCAGCGCGAGTTGGCACAAGTTGCAGCTTGTCCCTGGGCAGCATCTTGATATTCGTGGAAATCCAGCGGGCAGCCTGCCCCTGAGGAACAAGGGCCCTCCTGGTACTGAGAAAGGCTTCTGCCCAGGGTAACCAAATCCACCACCCCACGTTCCACATCTCAGTTTGCAGAGCTCCATGGGCACTCTCAAAGCAGCCCGAGTTGGCACAGGTGGCCGCTTTTTCCTGGGCGGCATCTAGATATTCGTGGAAATCCTGCAGGCAGCCGGCCCCTAAGGGCCAAGGGCCGACCTGGTACTGACAAAGGCTTCTGCCAGGGGAAACAAAACCCAGCACCCCACGTTTCTGGTCTCAGTTTGCAGAGCTCCGTGGGCACCCTCAAAGCAGCCCGAGTTGGCACAGGTGGCAGCTTGTCCCTGGGCAGCATCTTGATATTCGTGGAAATCCTGCAGGCTGCCAGCCCTTAAAGACCAAGGGCCTACCTGGCACTGCAAATGTTTCTGCCCAGAGAAACAAAACTCAGCACCTCACGTTAATGGTCCCAGTTTGCAGAGCTCCATGGGAACTCTCAAAGCAGCCCGAGTTGGCACAGGTGGCAGCTTGTCCCTGGGCAGCATCTTGATATTCGTGGAAATCTTGCTGCCAGCCTGCCCCTAAGGAACAAGGGCCTACCTGGTACTGAGAGAGGCTTCTGCCCGGGAAAACAAAACCCACAACCCTACGTTCCTGGTCTCAGTTTGCAGAGCTCCGTGGGCACCCTCAAAGCAGCGCGAGTTAGCACAAGTGGAAGCTTGTCCCTGGGCAGCATCTTGATATTCGTGGAAATCCAGAAGGCAGCCGGCCCTGAATTACGAGAGCCTACCTGGTACTGCAATTGCTTCTGCCCGGGGAAACAAAACTCACCAAGGCAAGTTCCTGGTCTTACTTTGCAGAGCTCCGTGGGCACCCTCAAAGCAGCGCGAGTTAGCACAAGTGGAAGCTTGTCCCTGGGCAGCATCTTGATATTCGTGGAAATCCAGGAGGCAGACGGCCCTGAATTACGAGAGCCTACGTGGTACTGCAAATGCTTCTGCCCGGGGAAACAAAACTCACCAAGGCAAGTTCCTGGTCTCACTTTGCAGAGCTCCATGGGCACTCTCAAAGCAGCCCGAGTTGGCACAGGTGGCAGCTTGTCCCTGGGTGGCATCTTGATATGCGTGGAAATCCAGCAGGCAGACTGCCTCTAAGGGCTGAGGGCCTACTTGGTACTGACAAAGGCTTCTGCCCTGGAAAACAAAACCCATAACCCCACATACTTTCTCTCAGTTTGAAGAGCTCTGTGGGCACTCTCAAAGCAGCCCGAGTTGGCACAGGTGGCAGCTTGTCCCTGGGCGGCATCTTGATATTCGTGGAAATCCTGCAGGCAGCTGGCCCCAAAAGGCCAACGGCCTACCTGGTACTTACAAAGGCTTCTGCCCGGGAAAACAAAACTCAGAACACCACGTTTCTGGTCTCAGTTTGCAGAGCACCATGGGCACTCTCAAAGCAGAGCGAGTTGGCACAGGTGGCAGCTTGTCCCTGGGCAGCATCTTGATATTCGTGGAAATCCAGCAGGCTGCCTGCCCTTAAGGACCGAGGGCCTACCTGGCACTTCAAATGCTTCTGCCCGGAGAAACAAAACTCAGCAACCCAGGTTCATGGTCTCAGTTTGCAGAGCTCCATGGGCACCCTCAAAGCAGCCCGAGTTGGCACAGGTGGCAGCTTGTCCCTGGGCAGCATCTTGATATTCGTGGAAATCTTGCTGCCAGCCTGCCCCTAAGGAACAAGGGCTTACCTGGTACTGAGAGAGGCTTCTGCCCGGGAAAACAAAACCCACAACCCTACGTTCCTGGTCTCAGTTTGCAGAGCTCCGTGGGCACCCTCAAAGCAGCCTGAGTTGGCACAGGTGGCAGCTTGTCCCTGGGCAGCATCTTGATATTCGTGGAAATCTTGCTGCCAGCCTGCCCCTAAGGACTAAGGGCCTACCTGGTACTGAGAGAGGCTTCTGCCCGGGAAAACAAAACCCACAACCCTACGTTCCTGGTCTCAGTTTGCAGAGCTCCGTGGGCACCCTCAAAGCAGCGCGAGTTGGCACAAGTGGAAGCTTGTCCCTGGGCAGCATCTTGATATTCGTGGAAATCCAGGAGCCAGCCGGCCCTGAATTACGAGAGCCTAGCTGGTAATGCAAATGCTTCTGCCCGGGGAAACAAAACTCAGCACCCCACGTTCTTGGTCTCACTTTGCAGAGCTCCATGGGCACTCTCAAAGCAGCCCGAGTTGGCACAGGTGGCAGCTTGTCCCTGGGCGGCATCTTGATATGCGTGGAAATCCAGCAGGCAGACTGCCTCTAAGGGCTTAGGGCCTACTTGGTACTGACAAAGGCTTCTGCCCTGGAAAACAAAACCCATAACCCCACATACTTTCTCTCAGTTTGAAGAGCTCCGTGGGCACTCTGAAACCTGCCCGAGTTGGCACAGGTGGCAGCTTGTCCCTGGGCGGCATCTTGATATTCGTGGAAATCCTGCAGGCAGCTGGCCCCAAAGGGCCAACGGCCTACCTGGTACTGACAAAGGCTTCTGCCCGGGAAAACAAAACTCAGAACACCACGTTTCTGGTCTCAGTTTGCAGAGCACCATGGGCACTCTCAAAGCAGCGCGAGTTGGCACAGGTGGCAGCTTGTCCCTGCGCAGCGTCTTGATATTCGTGGAAATCCAGCAGGCTGCCTGCCCTTAAGGACCGAGGGCCTACCTGGCACTTCAAATGCTTCTGCCCGGAGAAAGAAAACTCAGCAACACAGGTTCATGGTCTCAGTTTGCAGAGCTCCGTGGGCACCCTCAAAGCAGCGCGAGTTGGCACAGGTGGCAGCTTGTCCCTGGGCAGCATCTTGATATTCGTGGAAATCCTGCAGGCAGCCGGCCCCCAAGGGCCAAGGGCCGACCTGGTACTGACAAAGGCTTCTGCCAGGGGAAACAAAACCCAGCACGCCACGTTTCTGGTCTCAGTTTGCAGAGCTCCGTGGGCACACTCAAAGCAGCCCGAGTTGGCACAGGTGGCAGAATATCGCTGGGCAGCATCTTGATATTCGTGGAAATCTTGCTGCCAGGCTGTCCCTAAGGAACAAGGGCCTACCTGTTACTGACAAAGGCTTCTGCCCTGGAAAACAAAACCCAGCACCCCACGTTTCTGGTCTCAGTTTGCAGAGCTCCGTGGGCACCCTCAAAGCAGCCCGAGTTGGCACAAGTGGAAGCTGGTCCCTGGGCAGCATCTTGATATTCGTGGAAATCCAGCAGGCTGCCTGCCCTGAAATACGAGAGCCTACCTGGTACTGCAAATGCTTCTGCCCAGGGAAACAAAACTCACCAAGGCAAGTTCCTGGTCTCACTTTGCAGAGCACCATGGTCACTCTCAAAGCAGCCCGAGTTGGCACAGGTGGCAGCTTGTCCCTGGGCGGAAACTTGATTTTCGTGGAAATCCTCGTGCCAGCCTCCCCCAAAGGGCCGAGGGTCTACCTGGTCCTGTAAATGTTTCTGCCTTGGAAAAGAAAACCCACAAACCCACGTTCCTGGTCTCAGTTTGAAGAACTCCGTGGGCACACTCAAAGCAGCCCGAGTTGGCACAGGTGGCATAATATCGCTGGGCAGCATCTTGATATTCGTGGAAATCTTGCTGCCAGGCTGTCCCTAAGGAACAAGGGCCTACCTGTTACTGACAAAGGCTTCTGCCCTGGAAAACAAAACCCAGCACCCCACGTTTCTGGTCTCAGTTTGCAGAGCACCATGGGCACTCTCAAAGCAGCGCGAGTTGGCACAGGTGGCAGCTTGTCCCTGGGCAGCATCTTGATATTCGTGGAAATCCAGCAGGCTGCCTGCCCTTAAGGACCGAGGGCCTACCTGGCACTGCAAATGCTTCTGCCCGGAGAAACAAAGCTCAGCACCCCAGGTTTATGGTCTCAGTTTGCAGAGCTCCATGGGCACTCTCAAAGCAGCCCGAGTTGGCACAGGTGGCAGCTTGTCCCTGGGCAGCATCTTGATATTCGTGGAAATCTTGCTGCCAGGCTGTCCCTAGGGAACAAGGGCCTACCTGGTACAGAGAGAGGCTTCTGCCCGGGAAAACAAAACCCACAACCCTACGTTCCTGGTCTCAGTTTGCAGAGCTCCGTGGGCACCCTCAAAGCACCGCGAGTTTGCACAAGTTGCAGTTTGTCCCTGGGCAGCATCTTGATATTCGTGGAAATCCTGCAGGCAGCCGGCCCCCAAGGGCCAAGGGCCTACCTGGTACTGACAAAGGCTTCTGCTCTGGAAAAGAAAACCCAGCACCCCACGTTTCTGGTCTCAGTTTGCAGAGCACCATGGGCACTCTCAAAGCAGCGCGAGTTGGCACAGGTGGCAGCTTGTCCTTTGGCAGCATCTTGATATTCATGGAAATCCAGCAGGCTGCCTGCCCTTAAGGACCAAGGGCCTACCTGGCACTGCAAATGCTTCTGCCCAGAGAAACAAAACTCAGCACCTCACGTTAATGGTCCCAGTTTGCAGAGCTCCATTGGAACTTTCAAAGCAGCCCGAGTTGGCACAGGTGGCAGCTTGTCCCTGGGCAGCATCTTGATATTCGTGGAAATCTTGCTGCCAGCCTGCCCCTAAGGAACAAGGGCCTACCTGGTACTGAGAGAGGCTTCTGCCCGGGAAAACAAAACCCACAACCCTACGTTCCTGGTCTCAGTTTGCAGAGCTCCGTGGGCACCCTCATAGCAGCGCGAGTTGGCACAAGTGGCAGCTTGTCCCTGGGCAGCATCTTGATATTCGTGGAAATCCAGGAGGCAGCCGGCCCTGAAGTTCCGAGAGCCTGCCTTGTCCTGCAAATACTTCTGCCCGGGGAAACAAAACTCACCAAGGCAAGTTCCTGGTCTAACTTCGCAGATCTCCATGGGCACTCTCAAAGCCGCCCGAGTTGGCACAGGTGGCAGCTTGTCCCTGGGCGGCATCTTGATATTCGGGGAAATCCAGCAGGCAGACTGCCTCTAAGCGCGGAGGGGCTTCTTGGTACTGACAAAGGCTTCTGCCCAGGAAAACAAAACCCACGACCCCACGTTCCTGGTCTCAGTTTGCAGAGCTCCGTGGGCACTCTCAAAGCAGCCCGAGTTGGCACAAGTGGCAGCTTGTCCCTGGGCGGCATCTTCAGATTCGTGGAAATCCAGCCGGCAGCCTGCCCCTGTGGAACAAGGGCCCACGTGGTACTGACAAAGGCTTCTGACCGGGAAAACAAAACTCACCACCACACGTTCCTGGTCTCAGTTTGCAGAGCTCCGTGGGCACCCTCAAAGCAGCCTGGGTTGGCACAGGTGGCAGCTTGTCCCTGGGCAGCATCTTGATATTCGTGGAAATCCTGCAGGCTGCCAGCCCTTAAAGACCAAGGGCCTACCTGGCACTGCAAATGTTTCTGCCCAGAAAAACAAAACTCAGCACCTCACGTTAATGGTCCCAGTTTGCAGAGCTCCATGGGAACTCTCAAAGCAGCGCGAGTTGGCACAGGTGGCAGCTTGTCCCTGGGCAGCATCTTGATATTCGTGGAAATCTTGCTGCCAGCCTGCCCCTAAGGACCAAGGGCCTACCTGGTACTGAGAGAGGCTTCTGCCCGGGAAAACAAAACCCACAACCCTACGTTCCTGGTCTCAGTTTGCAGAGCTCCGTGGGCACCCTCAAAGCAGCGTGAGTTGGCACAAGTGGAAGCTTGTCCCTGGGCAGCATCTTGATATTCGTGGAAATCCAGGAGGCAGCCGGCCCTGAATTACGAGAGCCTAGCTGGTACTGCAAATGCTTCTGCCCGGGGAAACAAAACTCAGCACCCCACGTTCTTGGTCTCACTTTGCAGAGCTCCATGGGCACTCTCAAAGCAGCCCGAGTTGGCACAGGTGGCAGCTTGTCCCTGGGCGGCATCTTGATATGCGTGGAAATCCAGCAGGCAGACTGCCTCTAAGGGCTTAGGGCCTACTTGGTACTGACAAAGGCTTCTGCCCTGGAAAACAAAACCCATAACCCCACATACTTTCTCTCAGTTTGAAGAGCTCCGTGGGCACTCTCAAACCTGCCCGAGTTGGCACAGGTGGCAGCTTGTCCCTGGGCAGCATCTTGATATTCGTGGAAATCCTGCAGGCAGCTGGCCCCAAAGGGCCAACGGCCTACCTGGTACTGACAAAGGCTTCTGCCCGGGAAAACAAAACTCAGAACACCACGTTTCTGGTCTCAGTTTGCAGAGCACCATGGGCACTCTCAAAGCAGCGCGAGTTGGCACAGGTGGCAGCTTGTCCCTGGGCAGCATCTTGATATTCGTGGAAATCCAGCAGGCTGCCTGCCCTTAAGGACCGAGGGCCTACCTGGCACTTCAAATGCTTCTGCCCGGAGAAACAAAACTCAGCAACACAGGTTCATGGTCTCAGTTTGCAGAGCTCCGTGGGCACCCTCAAAGCAGCGCGAGTTGGCACAAGTGGCAGCTTGTCCCTGGGCAGCATCTTGATATTCGTGGAAATCCTGCAGGCAGCCGGCCCCCAAGGGCCAAGGGCCGACCTGGTACTGACAAAGGCTTCTGCCAGGGGAAACAAAACCCAGCACCCCACGTTTCTGGTCTCAGTTTGCAGAGCTCCGTGAGCACACTCAAAGCAGCCCGAGTTGGCACAGGTGGCAGAATATTGCTGGGCAGCATCTTGATATTCGTGGAAATCTTGCTGCCAGGCTGTCCCTAAGGAACAAGGGCCTACCTGTTACTGACAAAGGCTTCTGCCCTGGAAAACAAAACCCAGCACCCCACGTTTCTGGTCTCAGTTTGCAGAGCACCATGGGCACTCTCAAAGCAGCGTGAGTTGGCACAGGTGGCAGCTTGTCCCTGGGCAGCATCTTGATATTCGTGGAAATCCAGCAGGCTGCCTGCCCTTAAGGACCGAGGGCCTACCTGGCACTGACAAAGGCTTCTGCCCGGAGAAACAAAGCTCAGCAGCCCAGGTTTATGGTCTCAGTTTGCAGGGCTTCATGGGCACTCTCAAAGCAGCCCGAGTTGGCACAGGTGGCAGCTTGTCCCTGGGCAGCATCTTGATATTCGTGGAAATCTTGCTGCCAGGCTGTCCCTAAGGAACAAGGGCCTACCTGGTACAGAGAGAGGCTTCTGCCCGGGAAAACAAAACCCACAACCCTACGTTCCTGGTCTCAGTTTGCAGAGCTCCGTGGGCACCCTCAAAGCACCGCGAGTTTGCACAAGTTGCAGTTTGTCCCTGGGGAGCATCTTGATATTCGTGGAAATCCTGCAGGCAGCCGGCCCCCAAGGGCCAAGGGCCTACCTGGTACTGACAAAGGCTTCTGCCCGGGAAAACAAAACCCAGCACCCCACGTTTCTGGTCTCAGTTTGCAGAGCACCATGGGCACTCTCAAAGCAGCGCGAGTTGGCACAGGTGGCAGCTTGTCCTTTGGCAGCATCTTGATATTCATGGAAATCCAGCAGGCTGCCTGCCCTTAAGGACCAAGGGCCTACCTGGCACTGCAAATGCTTCTGCCCAGAGAAACAAAACTCAGCACCTCACGTTAATGGTCCCAGTTTGCAGAGCTCCATTGGAACTTTCAAAGCAGCCCGAGTTGGCACAGGTGGCAGCTTGTCCCTGGGCAGCATCTTGATATTCGTGGAAATCTTGCTGCCAGCCTGCCCCTAAGGACCAAGGGCCTACCTGGTACTGAGAGAGGCTTCTGCCCGGGAAAACAAAACCCACAACCCTACGTTCCTGGTCTCAGTTTGCAGAGCTCCGTGGGCACCCTCATAGCAGCGCGAGTTGGCACAAGTGGCAGCTTGTCCCTGGGCAGCATCTTGATATTCGTGGAAATCCAGGAGGCAGCCGGCCCTGAAGTTCCGAGAGCCTGCCTTGTACTGCAAATACTTCTGCCCGGGGAAACAAAACTCACCAAGGCAAGTTCCTGGTCTAACTTCGCAGAGCTCCATGGGCACTCTCAAAGCAGCCCGAGTTGGCACAGGTGGCAGCTTGTCCCTGGGCGGCATCTTGATATTCGGGGAAATCCAGCAGGCAGACTGCCTCTAAGCGCTGAGGGGCTTCTTGGTACTGACAAAGGCTTCTGCCCGGGAAAACAAAACCCACGACCCCACGTTCCTGGTCTCAGTTTGCAGAGCTCCGTGGGCACTCTCAAAGCAGCCCGAGTTGGCACAAGTGGCAGCTTGTCCCTGGGCGGCATCTTCAGATTCGTGGAAATCCAGCCGGCAGCCTGCCCCTGTGGAACAAGGGCCCACGTGGTACTGACAAAGGCTTCTGACCGGGAAAACAAAACTCACCACCACACGTTCCTGGTCTCAGTTTGCAGAGCGCCATGGGCACTATCAAAGCAGCCCGAGTTGGCACAGGTGGCAGCTCCTCCGTGGGCAGCATCTTGATATTCGTGGAAATCTTGCTGCCAGCCTGCCCCTAAGGAACAAGGG
>NW_024037336.1:0-54615 GCF_015832195.1 Motacilla alba alba
CTCTAAGGGCTGAGGGCCTACTTGGTACTGACAAAGGCTTCTGCCCGGGAAAACAAAACCCATAACCCCACATACTTTCTCTCAGTTTGAAGAGCTCCGTGGGCACCCTCAAAGCAGCGCGAGTTGGCACAAGTGGCAGCTTGTCCCTGGGCAGCATCTTGATATTCGTGGAAATCCAGCCGGCAGCCTGCCCCTGAGGAACAAGGGCCTTCCTGGTACTGACAAAGGCTTCTGCCCAGGGAAACAAAATCCACCACCCCACGTTCCACATCTCAGTTTGCAGAGCACCGTGGGCACTCTCAAAGCAGCCCGAGTTGGCACAGGTGGCAGCTTGTCCCTGGGCGGCATCTTGATATTTGTGGAAATCCTGCAGGCAGCCGGCCCCCAAGGGCCAAGGGCCGACCTGGTACTGACAAAGGCTTCTGCCCGGGAAAACAAAACCCAGCACCCCACGTTTCTGGTCTCAGTTTGCAGAGCTCCGTGGGCACTCTCAAAGCAGCCCGAGTTGGCACAGGTGGCAGCTTGTCCCTGGGCGGCATCTTGTTATTCGGGGAAATCCAGCCTGCAACCGGACCCATAGGGCCGAAGGCCTACCTGGTACTGACAAAGGCTTCTGCCGGGAAAACAAAACTCAGAACCCCACGTTTCTGGTCTCAGTTTGCAGAGCTCCATGGGCACTCTCAAAGCAGCCCGAGTTGGCACAGGTGGCAGAATATCCCTGGGCGGCATCTTGATATTCGTGGAAATCCAGCAGGCAGCCAGCCATGAAGGGCCGAGGGCCTACCTGGTACTGACAAAGGCTTCTGCCGAGGAAAAAAAAAAACTCACCATCCCACGCTCCTGGTTTCTGTTTGTAGAGCACCATGGGTACTCTCAAAGCAGCCCAAGTTGGCACAGGTGGCAGCTTGTTCCTGGGCGGCATCTAGATATGCGTGGAAATCCAGCAGGCAGACTGCCTCTAAGGGCCGAGGTCCTAGTTGGTACTGACAAAGGGTTCTGCCCGGGAAAAAAAAACCCGAAACCCCACATACTTTGGCTCAGTTTGAAGAGATCCGTGGGCACCCTCAAAGCAGCGTGAGTTGGCACAGGTGGCAGCTTGTCCCTGGGCGGCATCTTGATATTCGTGGAAGTCTTGCTGCCAGCCTGCCCCTAAGGGCCGAGGGCCGACCTGGTACTGAGAGAGGCTTCTGCCCGAGAAAACAAAACCCACAACCCTAGGTTATGGTCTCAGTTTGCAGAGCTCCGTGGGCACCCCCAAAGCAGCGCGAGTTGGCCCAAGTGGCAGCTTGTCCCTGGGCAGCATCTTGATATTCGTGGAAATCCAGCAGGCAGACGGCCCTGAAGTTCCGAGAGCCTGCCTGGTACTGCAAATGCTTCTGCCCGGGGAAACAAAACTCACCAAGGCAAGTTCCTGGTCTAACTTAGCAGAGCTCCATGGGCACTCTCAAAGCAGCCCGAGTTGGCACAGGTGGCAGCTTGTCCCTGGGCAGCATCTTGATATTCGTGGAAATCCAGCAGGCAGACTGCCTCTAAGGGCTGAGGGCCTACTTCGTACTGACAAAGGCTTCTGCCCGGGAAAACAAAACCCATAACCCCACATACTTTCTCTCAGTTTGAAGAGCTCCGTGGGCACTCTCAAAGCAGCCCAAGTTGGCACAAGTGGCAGCTTGTCCCTGGGCGACATCTTGATATTCGTGGAAATCCTGCAGGCAGCTGGCCCCCAAGGGCCAATGGCCGACCTGGTACTGACAAAAGCTTCTGCCCGGGAAAACAAAACTCAGAACACCACGTTTCTGGTCTCAGTTTGCAGAGCACCATGGGCACTCCCAAAGCAGCGCGAGTTGGCACAGGTGGGAGCTTGTCCCTGGGCAGCATCTTGATATTCGTGGAAATCCAGCAGGCTGCCTGCCCTTAAGGACCGAGGGCCTACCTGGCACTTCAAATGCTTCTGCCCGGAGAAACAAAACTCAGCACCCCAGGTTCATGGTCTCAGTTTGCAGAGCTCCATGGGCACTCTCAAAGCAGCACGAGTTGGCACAGGTGGCAGCTTGTCCCTGGGCAGCATCTTGATATTCGTGGAAATCCTGCAGGCAGCCTGCCCCTAAGGAACAAGGGCCTACCTGGTACTGACAAAGGCTTCTGCCCGGGAAAACAAAACCCACAACCCTACCTTCCTGGTCTCAGTTTGCAGAGCTCCGTGGGCACCCTCAAAGCAGCGCGAGTTGGCACAAGTGGCAGCTTGTCCCTGGGCAGCATCTTGATATTCGTGGAAATCCAGCCGGCAGCCTGCCCCTGAGGAACAAGGGCCTTCCTGGTACTGACAAAGGCTTCTGCCCAGGGAAACAAAATCCACCACCCCACGTTCCACATCTCAGTTTGCAGAGCACCGTGGGCACTCTCAAAGCGGCACGAGTTGGCACAGGTGGCAGCTTGTCCCTGGGCGGCATCTTGATATTTGTGGAAATCCTGCAGGCAGCCGGCCCCCAAGGGCCAAGGGCCGACCTGGTACTGACAAAGGCTTCTGCCCGGGAAAACAAAACCCAGCACCCCACGTTTCTGGTCTCAGTTTGCAGAGCTCCGTGGGCACTCTCAAAGCAGCCCGAGTTGGCACAGGTGGCAGCTTGTCCCTGGGCGGCATCTTGATATTTGTGGAAATCCTGCAGGCAGCCGGCCCCCAAGGGCCAAGGCCTGACCTGGTACTGACAAAGGCTTCTGCCCGGGGAAACAAAACCCACCACCCCACGTTCCAGGTCTCAGTTTGCAGAGCTCCATGGGCACTCTCAAAGCAGCCCGAGTTGGCACAGGTGGCAGCTTGTCCCTGGGCGGCATCTTGATATTCGTGGAAATCCAGCAGGCAGCCTGCCCCTGTGGAACAAGGGCCGACCTGACACTGACAAAGGCTTCTGCCCGGGAAAACAATACTCAGAACACCACTTTCCTGGTCCCAGTTTGCAGAGCTCCATGGGCACTCTCAAAGCAGCCCGAGTTGGCACAGGTGGCATCTTGTCCCTGGGCAGCATCTTGATATTCGTGGAAATCCAGCAGGCAGACTGCCCATAAGGAACAAGGACCCTCCTGGTACTGACAAAGGCTTCTGCCCTGGAAAACAAAACCCAGCACCCCACGTTTCTGGTCTCAGTTTGCAGAGCACCATGGGCACTCTCAAAGCAGCCCGAGTTGGCACAGGTGGCAGCTCCTCCGTGGGCAGCATCCTGATATTCGTGGAAATTCAGCAGGCTGACGGCCCTGAAAGACCGTGGGCCTACCTAGTACTGACAAATACTTCTGCCCGGGAAAACAAAACTCAGCACCCCACGGTCCTGGTCACAGTTTGCAGAGCTCCGTGGGCACTCTCAAAGCAGCGTGAGTTGGCAAAGGTGGCAGCTCGTCCCTGGGCGGAAACTTGATTTTCGTGGAAATCCTGGTGCCAGCCTCCCCCAAAGGGCCGAGGGCCTACCTGGTCCTGCAAATGTTTCTGCCCGGGAAAACAACACCGACAAACCCACGTTCCTGGTCTCAGTTTGAAGAACTCCGTGGGCACTCTCAAAGCAGCCCGAGTTGGCACAGGTGGCAGAATATCCCTGGGCAGCATTTTGATATTCGGGGAAATCTTGCTGCCAGGCTGTCCCTAAGGAACAAGGGCCTACTTGGTACTGACAAAGGCTTCTGCCCTGGAAAACAAAACCCAGCACCCCACGTTTCTGGTCTCAGTTTGCAGAGCACCATGGGCACTCTCAAAGCAGCGTGAGTTGGCACAGGTGGCAGCTTGTCCCTGGGCAGCATCTTGATATTCGTGGAAATCCAGCAGGCTGCCTGCCCTTAAGGACCGAGGGCCTACCTGGCACTGCAAATGCTTCTGCCCGGAGAAACAAAACTCAGCACCCCAGGTTCATGGTCTCAGTTTGCAGAGCTCCGTGGGCACTCTCAAAGCAGCCCGAGTTGGCACAGGTGGCAGAATATCCCTGGGCAGCATCTTGATATTCGTGGAAAGCTTGCTGCCAGCCTGCACCTAAGGAACAAGGGCATACCTGGTACTGAGAGAGGCTTCTGCCGGGAAAACAAAACCCACAGTCCTACGTTCCTGGTCTCAGTTTGCAGAGCTCCGTGGGCACCCTCATAGCAGCACGAGTTGGCCCAAGTGGCAGCTGGTCCCTGGGCAGCATCTTGATATTCGTGGAAATCCAGCAGGCAGCCTGCCCCTAAGGAACAAGGGCCTACCTGATACTGAGAGAGGCTTCTGCCCGAGAAAACAAAACCCACAACCCTAGGTTATGGTCTCAGTTTGCAGAGCTCCGTGGGCACCCCCAAAGCAGCGCGAGTTGGCCCAAGTGGCAGCTTGTCCCTGGGCAGCATCTTGATATTCGTGGAAATCCAGCAGGCAGACGGCCCTGAAGTTCCGAGAGCCTGCCTGGTACTGCAAATGCTTCTGCCCGGGGAAACAAAACTCACCAAGGCAAGTTCCTGGTCTAACTTTGCAGAGCTCCATGGGCACTCTCAAAGCAGCCCGAGTTGGCACAGGTGGCAGCTTGTCCCTGGGTGGCATCTTGATATGCGTGGAAATCCAGCAGGCAGACTGCCTCTAAGGGCTGAGGGCCTACTTCGTACTGACTAAGGCTTCTGCCCGGGAAAACAAAACCCATAACCCCACATACTTTCTCTCAGTTTGAAGAGCTCCGTGGGCACCCTCAAAGCAGCGCGAGTTGGCACAAGTGGCAGCTTGTCCCTGGGCAGCATCTTGATATTCGTGGAAATCCAGCCGGCAGCCTGCCCCTGAGGAACAAGGGCCTTCCTGGTACTGACAAAGGCTTCTGCCCAGGGAAACAAAATCCACCACCCCACGTTCCACATCTCAGTTTGCAGAGCACCGTGGGCACTCTCAAAGCAGCCCGAGTTGGCACAGGTGGCAGCTTGTCCCTGGGCGGCATCTTGATATTTGTGGAAATCCTGCAGGCAGCCGGCCCCCAAGGGCCAAGGGCCGACCTGGTACTGACAAAGGCTTCTGCCCGGGAAAACAAAACCCAGCACCCCACGTTTCTGGTCTCAGTTTGCAGAGCTCCGTGGGCACTCTCAAAGCAGCCCGAGTTGGCACAGGTGGCAGCTTGTCCCTGGGCGTCATCTTGATATTTGTGGAAATCCTGCAGGCAGCCGGCCCCCAAGGGCCAAGGCCTGACCTGGTACTGACAAAGGCTTCTGCCCGGGGAAACAAAACCCACCACCCCACGTTCCAGGTCTCAGTTTGCAGAGCTCCATGGGCACTCTCAAAGCAGCCCGAGTTGGCACAGGTGGCAGCTTGTCCCTGGGCGGCATCTTGATATTCGTGGAAATCCAGCAGGCAGCCTGCCCCTGTGGAACAAGGGCCGACCTGACACTGACAAAGGCTTCTGACCGGGAAAACAATACTCAGAACACCACTTTCCTGGTCCCAGTTTGCAGAGCTCCATGGGCACTCTCAAAGCAGCCCGAGTTGGCACAGGTGGCATCTTGTCCCTGGGCAGCATCTTGATATTCGTGGAAATCCAGCAGGCAGACTGCCCATAAGGAACAAGGACCCTCCTGGTACTGACAAAGGCTTCTGCCCTGGAAAACAAAACCCAGCACCCCACGTTTCTGGTCTCAGTTTGCAGAGCACCATGGGCACTCTCAAAGCAGCCCGAGTTGGCACAGGTGGCAGCTCCTCCGTGGGCAGCATCCTGATATTCGTGGAAATTCAGCAGGCTGACGGCCCTGAAAGACCGTGGGCCTACCTAGTACTGACAAATACTTCTGCCCGGGAAAACAAAACTCAGCACCCCACGGTCCTGGTCACAGTTTGCAGAGCTCCGTGGGCACTCTCAAAGCAGCGTGAGTTGGCACAGGTGGCAGCTTGTCCCTGGGCAGAACCTTGATTTTCGTGGAAATCCTGGTGCCAGCCTCCCCCAAAGGGCCGAGGGCCTACCTGGTCCTGCAAATGTTTCTGCCCGGGAAAACAACACCGACAAAACCACGTTCCTGGTCTCAGTTTGAAGAACTCCGTGGGCACTCTCAAAGCAGCCCGAGTTGGCACAGGTGGCAAAATATCCCTGGGCAGCATTTTGATATTCGGGGAAATCTTGCTTCCAGGCTGTCCCTAAGGAACAAGGGCCTACTTGGTACTGACAAAGGCTTCTGCCCTGGAAAACAAAACCCAGCACCCCACGTTTCTGGTCTCAGTTTGCAGAGCACCATGGGCACTCTCAAAGCAGCGTGAGTTGGCACAGGTGGCAGCTTGTCCCTGGGCAGCATCTTGATATTTGTGGAAATCCAGCAGGCTGCCTGCCCTTAAGGACCGAGGGCCTACCTGGCACTGCAAATGCTTCTGCCCGGAGAAACAAAACTCAGCACACCAGGTTCATGGTCTCAGTTTGCAGAGCTCCGTGGGCACTCTCAAAGCAGCCCGAGTTGGCACAGGTGGCAGAATATCCCTGGGCAGCATCTTGATATTCGTGGAAAGCTTGCTGCCAGCCTGCACCTAAGGAACAAGGGCATACCTGGTACTGAGAGAGGCTTCTGCCCGGGAAAACAAAACCCACAGTCCTACGTTCCTGGTCTCAGTTTGCAGAGCTCCGTGGGCACCCTCATAGCAGCACGAGTTGGCCCAAGTGGCAGCTGGTCCCTGGGCAGCATCTTGATATTCGTGGAAATTCAGCAGGCAGCCTGCCCCTAAGGAACAAGGGCCTACCTGATACTGAGAGAGGCTTCTGCCCGAGAAAACAAAACCCACAACCCTAGGTTATGGTCTCAGTTTGCAGAGCTCCGTGGGCACCCCCAAAGCAGCGCGAGTTGGCCCAAGTGGCAGCTTGTCCCTGGGCAGCATCTTGATATTCGTGGAAATCCAGCAGGCAGACGGCCCTGAAGTTCCGAGAGCCTGCCTGGTACTGCAAATGCTTCTGCCCGGGGAAACAAAACTCACCAAGGCAAGTTCCTGGTCTAACTTTGCAGAGCTCCATGGGCACTCTCAAAGCAGCCCGAGTTGGCACAGGTGGCAGCTTGTCCCTGGGTGGCATCTTGATATGCGTGGAAATCCAGCAGGCAGACTGCCTCTAAGGGCTGAGGGCCTACTTCGTACTGACAAAGGCTTCTGCCCGGGAAAACAAAACCCATAACCCCACATACTTTCTCTCAGTTTGAAGAGCTCCGTGGGCACCCTCAAAGCAGCGCGAGTTGGCACAAGTGGCAGCTTGTCCCTGGGCAGCATCTTGATATTCGTGGAAATCCAGCCGACAGCCTGCCCCTGAGGAACAAGGGCCTTCCTGGTACTGACAAAGGCTTCTGCCCAGGGAAACAAAATCCACCACCCCACGTTCCACATCTCAGTTTGCAGAGCACCGTGGGCACTCTCAAAGCAGCCCGAGTTGGCACAGGTGGCAGCTTGTCCCTGGGCGGCATCTTGATATTTGTGGAAATCCTGCAGGCAGCCGGCCCCCAAGGGCCAAGGGCCGACCTGGTACTGACAAAGGCTTCTGCCCGGGAAAACAAAACCCAGCACCCCACGTTTCTGGTCTCAGTTTGCAGAGCTCCGTGGGCACTCTCAAAGCAGCCCGAGTTGGCACAGGTGGCAGCTTGTCCCTGGGCGGCATCTTGTTATTTGGGGAAATCCAGCCTGCAACCGGACCCATAGGGCCGAAGGCCTACCTGGTACTGACAAAGGCTTCTGCCGGGAAAACAAAACTCAGAACCCCACGGTCCCGGTCTCAGTTTGCAGAGCTCCATGGGCACTCTCAAAGCAGCCCGAGTTGGCACAGGTGGCAGAATATCCCTGGGCGGCATCTTGATATTCGTGGAAATCCAGCAGGCAGCCAGCCATGAAGGGCCGAGGGCCTACCTGGTACTGACAAAGGCTTCTGCCGAGGAAAAAAAAAAACTCACCATCCCACGCTCCTGGTTTCTGTTTGTAGAGCACCATGGGTACTCTCAAAGCAGCCCAAGTTGGCACAGGTGGCAGCTTGTTCCTGGGCGGCATCTAGATATGCGTGGAAATCCAGCAGGCAGACTGCCTCTAAGGGCCGAGGTCCTACTTGGTACTGACAAAGGGTTCTGCCCGGGAAAAAAAAACCCGAAACCCCACATACTTTGGCTCAGTTTGAAGAGATCCGTGGGCACTCTCAAAGCAGCGTGAGTTGGCACAGGTGGCAGCTTGTCCCTGGGCGGCATCTTGATATTCGTGGAAGTCTTGCTGCCAGCCTGCCCCTAAGGGCCGAGGGCCTACCTGGTACTTACAATGGCTTCTGCCCGGGGAAATATAACCCATAACCCCATGTACCCTGTCTCAGTTTTTAGAGCTCCGTGGGCACCCTCAAAGCAGCCCGAGCTGGCACAGGTGGCAGCTTGTCCCTGGGCAGCATCTTGATATTCGTGGAAATTCAGCAGGCAGCCTGCCCCTAAGGAACAAGGGCCTACCTGGTACTGAGAGAGGCTTCTGCCCGAGAAAACAAAACCCACAACCCTAGGTTATGGTCTCAGTTTGCAGAGCTCCGTGGGCACCCCCAAAGCAGCGCGAGTTGGCCCAAGTGGCAGCTTGTCCCTGGGCAGCATCTTGATATTCGTGGAAATCCAGCAGGCAGACGGCCCTGAAGTTCCGAGAGCCTGCCTGGTACTGCAAATGCTTCTGCCCGGGGAAACAAAACTCACCAAGGCAAGTTCCTGGTCTAACTTTGCAGAGCTCCATGGGCACTCTCAAAGCAGCCCGAGTTGGCACAGGTGGCAGCTTGTCCCTGGGTGGCATCTTGATATTCGTGGAAATCCAGCAGGCAGACTGCCTCTAAGGGCTGAGGGCCTACTTGGTACTGACAAAGGCTTCTGCCCGGGAAAACAAAACCCATAACCCCACATACTTTCTCTCAGTTTGAAGAGCTCCGTGGGCACTCTCAAAGCAGCGCGAGTTGGCACAAGTGGCAGCTTGTCCCTGGGCAGCATTTTGATATTCGTGGAAATCCTGCAGGCAGCTGGCCCCCAAGGGCCAAGGGCCGACCTGGTACTGACAAAGGCTTCTGCCCGGGAAAACAAAACTCAGAACACCACGTTTCTGGTCTCAGTTTGCAGAGCTCCGTGGGCACTCTCAAAGCAGCCCGAGTTGGCACAGGTGGCAGCTTGTCCCTGGGCGGAAACTTGATATTTGTGGAAATCCTGCAGGCAGCCGGCCCCCAAGGGCCAAGGGCCGACCTGGTACTGACAAAGGCTTCTGCCCGGGAAAACAAAACCCAGCACCCCACGTTTCTGGTCTCAGTTTGCAGAGCTCCGTGGGCACTCTCAAAGCAGCCCGAGTTGGCACAGGTGGCAGCTTGTCCCTGGGCGGCATCTTGATATTTGTGGAAATCCTGCAGGCTGCCGGCCCCCAAGGGCCAAGGGCCGACCTGGTACTGACAAAGGCTTCTGCCCGGGGAAACAAAACCCACCACCCCACGTTCCAGGTCTCAGTTGGCAGAGCTCCATGGGCACTCTCAAAGCAGCCCGAGTTGGCACAGGTGGCAGCTTGTCCCTGGGCGGCATCTTGATATTCGTGGAAATCCAGCAGGCAGCCTGCCCCTGTGGAACAAGGGCCGACCTGACACTGACAAAGGCTTCTGACCGGGAAAACAATACTCAGAACACCACTTTCCTGGTCCCAGTTTGCAGAGCTCCATGGGCACTCTCAAAGCAGCCCGAGTTGGCACAGGTGGCAGCTTGTCCCTGGGCAGCATCTTGATATTCGTGGAAATCCAGCAGGCAGACTGCCCATAAGGAACAAGGACCCTCCTGGTACTGACAAAGGCTTCTGCCCTGGAAAACAAAACCCAGCACCCCACGTTTCTGGTCTCAGTTTGCAGAGCACCATGGGCACTCTCAAAGCAGCCCGAGTTGGCACAGGTGGCAGCTTGTCCCTGGGCGGCATCTTGATATTTGTGGAAATCCTGCAGGCAGCCGGCCCCCAAGGGCCAAGGCCTGACCTGGTACTGACAAAGGCGTCTGCCCGGGGAAACAAAACCCACCACCCCACGTTCCAGGTCTCAGTTTGCAGAGCTCCATGGGCACTCTCAAAGCAGCCCGAGTTGGCACAGGTGGCAGCTTGTCCCTGGGCGGCATCTTGATATTCGTGGAAATCCAGCCGGCAGCCTGCCCCTGAGGAACAAGGGCCTTCCTGGTACTGACAAAGGCTTCTCCCCAGGGAAACAAAATCCACCACCCCACGTTCCACATCTCAGTTTGCAGAGTTCCATGGGCACTCTCAAAGCAGCCCGAGTTGGCACAGGTGGCAGCTTGTCCCTGGGCGGCATCTTGATATTTGTGGAAATCCTGCAGGCAGCCGGCCCCCAAGGGCCAAGGGCCGACCTGGTACTGACAAAGGCTTCTGCCCGGGAAAACAAAACCCAGCACCCCACGTTTCTGGTCTCAGTTTGCAGAGCTCCGTGGGCACTCTCAAAGCAGCCCGAGTTGGCACAGGTGGCAGCTTGTCCCTGGGCGGCATCTTGATATTTGTGGAAATCCTGCAGGCAGCCGGGCCCCCAAGGGCCAAGGCCTGACCTGGTACTGACAAAGGCTTCTGCCCGGGGAAACAAAACCCACCACCCCACGTTCCAGGTCTCAGTTTGCAGAGCTCCATGGGCACTCTCAAAGCAGCCCGAGTTGGCACAGATGGCAGCTTGTCCCTGGGCGGCATCTTGATATTCGTGGAAATCCAGCAGGCAGCCTGCCCCTGTGGAACAAGGGCCGACCTGACACTGACAAAGGCTTCTGACCGGGAAAACAATACTCAGAACACCACTTTCCTGGTCCCAGTTTGCAGAGCTCCATGGGCACTCTCAAAGCAGCCCGAGTTGGCACAGGTGGCAGCTCCTCCGTGGGCAGCATCCTGATATTCGTGGAAATTCAGCAGGCTGACGGCCCTGAAAGACCGTGGGCCTACCTAGTACTGACAAATACTTCTGCCCGGGAAAACAAAACTCAGCACCCCACGGTCCTGGTCACAGTTTGCAGAGCTCCGTGGGCACTCTCAAAGCAGCGTGAGTTGGCAAAGGTGGCAGCTTGTCCCTGGGCGGAAACTTGATTTTCGTGGAAATCCTGGTGCCAGCCTCCCCCAAAGGGCCGAGGGCCTACCTGGTCCTGCAAATGTTTCTGCCCGGGAAAACAACACCGACAAACCCACGTTCCTGGTCTCAGTTTGAAGAACTCCGTGGGCACTCTCAAAGCAGCCCGAGTTGGCACAGGTGGCAGAATATCCCTGGGCAGCATTTTGATATTCGGGGAAATCTTGCTTCCAGGCTGTCCCTAAGGAACAAGGGCCTACTTGGTACTGACAAAGGCTTCTGCCCTGGAAAACAAAACCCAGCACCCCACGTTTCTGGTCTCAGTTTGCAGAGCACCATGGGCACTCTCAAACCAGCCCGAGTTGGCACAGGTGGCAGCTTGTCCCTGGGCAGCATCTTGATATTCGTGGAAATCCAGCAGGCTGCCTGCCCTTAAGGACCGAGGGCCTACCTGGCACTGCAAATGCTTCTGCCCGGAGAAACAAAACTCAGCACCCCAGGTTCATGGTCTCAGTTTGCAGAGCTCCGTGGGCACTCTCAAAGCAGCCCGAGTTGGCACAGGTGGCAGAATATCCCTGGGCAGCATCTTGATATTCGTGGAAAGCTTGCTGCCAGCCTGCACCTAAGGAACAAGGGCATACCTGGTACTGAGAGAGGCTTCTGCCCGGGAAAACAAAACCCACAGTCCTACGTTCCTGGTCTCAGTTTGCAGAGCTCCGTTGGCACCCTCATAGCAGCACGAGTTGGCCCAAGTGGCAGCTGGTCCCTGGGCAGCATCTTGATATTCGTGGAAATTCAGCAGGCAGCCTGCCCCTAAGGAACAAGGGCCTACCTGATACTGAGAGAGGCTTCTGCCCGAGAAAACAAAACCCACAACCCTAGGTTATGGTCTCAGTTTGCAGAGCTCCGTGGGCACCCCCAAAGCAGCGCGAGTTGGCCCAAGTGGCAGCTTGTCCCTGGGCAGCATCTTGATATTCGTGGAAATCCAGCAGGCAGACGGCCCTGAAGTTCCGAGAGCCTGCCTGGTACTGCAAATGCTTCTGCCCGGGGAAACAAAACTCACCAAGGCAAGTTCCTGGTCTAACTTTGCAGAGCTCCATGGGCACTCTCAAAGCAGCCCGAGTTGGCACAGGTGGCAGCTTGTCCCTGGGTGGCATCTTGATATTCGTGGAAATCCAGCAGGCAGACTGCCTCTAAGGGCTGAGGGCCTACTTGGTACTGACAAAGGCTTCTGCCCGGGAAAACAAAACCCATAACCCCACATACTTTCTCTCAGTTTGAAGAGCTCCGTGGGCACCCTCAAAGCAGCGCGAGTTGGCACAAGTGGCAGCTTGTCCCTGGGCAGCATCTTGATATTCGTGGAAATCCAGCCGGCAGCCTGCCCCTGAGGAACAAGGGCCTTCCTGGTACTGACAAAGGCTTCTGCCCAGGGAAACAAAATCCACCACCCCACGTTCCACATCTCAGTTTGCAGAGCACCGTGGGCACTCTCAAAGCAGCCCGAGTTGGCACAGGTGGCAGCTTGTCCCTGGGCAGCATTTTGATATTCGTGGAAATCCTGCAGGCAGCTGGCCCCCAAGGGCCAAGGGCCGACCTGGTACTGACAAAGGCTTCTGCCCGGGAAAACAAAACTCAGAACACCACGTTTCTGGTCTCAGTTTGCAGAGCTCCGTGGGCACTCTCAAAGCAGCCCGAGTTGGCACAGGTGGCAGCTTGTCCCTGGGCAGCATCTTGATATTTGTGGAAATCCTGCAGGCAGCCGGCCCCCAAGGGCCAAGGGCCGACCTGGTACTGACAAAGGCTTCTGCCCGGGAAAACAAAACCCAGCACCCCACGTTTCTGGTCTCAGTTTGCAGAGCTCCGTGGGCACTCTCAAAGCAGCCCGAGTTGGCACAGGTGGCAGCTTGTCCCTGGGCGGCATCTTGATATTTGTGGAAATCCTGCAGGCAGCCGGCCCCCAAGGGCCAAGGCCTGACCTGGTACTGACAAAGGCTTCTGCCCGGGGAAAACAAAACCCACCACCCCACGTTCCAGGTCTCAGTTTGCAGAGCTCCATGGGCACTCTCAAAGCAGCCCGAGTTGGCACAGGTGGCAGCTTGTCCCTGGGCAGCATCTTGATATTCGTGGAAATCCAGCAGGCAGACTGCCCATAAGGAACAAGGACCCTCCTGGTACTGACAAAGGCTTCTGCCCTGGAAAACAAAACCCAGCACCCCACGTTTCTGGTCTCAGTTTGCAGAGCACCATGGGCACTCTCAAAGCAGCCCGAGTTGGCACAGGTGGCAGCTCCTCCGTGGGCAGCATCCTGATATTCGTGGAAATTCAGCAGGCTGACGGCCCTGAAAGACCGTGGGCCTACCTAGTACTGACAAATACTTCTGCCCGGGAAAACAAAACTCAGCACCCCACGGTCCTGGTCACAGTTTGCAGAGCTCCGTGGGCACTCTCAAAGCAGCGTGAGTTGGCAAAGGTGGCAGCTTGTCCCTGGGCGGAAACTTGATTTTCGTGGAAATCCTGGTGCCAGCCTCCCCCAAAGGGCCGAGGGCCTACCTGGTCCTGCAAATGTTTCTGCCCGGGAAAACAACACCGACAAACCCACGTTCCTGGTCTCAGTTTGAAGAACTCCGTGGGCACTCTCAAAGCAGCCCGAGTTGGCACAGGTGGCAGAATATCCCTGGGCAGCATTTTGATATTCGGGGAAATCTTGCTTCCAGGCTGTCCCTAAGGAACAAGGGCCTACTTGGTACTGACAAAGGCTTCTGCCCTGGAAAACAAAACCCAGCACCCCACGTTTCTGGTCTCAGTTTGCAGAGCACCATGGGCACTCTCAAAGCAGCGTGAGTTGGCACAGGTGGCAGCTTGTCCCTGGGCAGCATCTTGATATTCGTGGAAATCCAGCAGGCTGCCTGCCCTTAAGGACCGAGGGCCTACCTGGCACTGCAAATGCTTCTGCCCGGAGAAACAAAACTCAGCACCCCAGGTTCATGGTCTCAGTTTGCAGAGCTCCGTGGGCACTCTCAAAGCAGCCCGAGTTGGCACAGGTGGCAGAATATCCCTGGGCAGCATCTTGATATTCGTGGAAAGCTTGCTGCCAGCCTGCCCCTAAGGAACAAGGGCATACCTGGTACTGAGAGAGGCTTCTGCCCGGGAAAACAAAACCCACAGTCCTACGTTCCTGGTCTCAGTTTGCAGAGCTCCGTGGGCACCCTCATAGCAGCACGAGTTGGCCGAAGTGGCAGCTTGTCCCTGGGCAGCATCTTGATATTCGTGGAAATTCAGCAGGCAGCCTGCCCCTAAGGAACAAGGGCCTACCTGATACTTAGAGAGGCTTCTGCCCGAGAAAACAAAACCCACAACCCTAGGTTATGGTCTCAGTTTGCAGAGCTCCGTGGGCACCCCCAAAGCAGCGCGAGTTGGCCCAAGTGGCAGCTTGTCCCTGGGCAGCATCTTGATATTCGTGGAAATCCAGCAGGCAGACGGCCCTGAAGTTCCGAGAGCCTGCCTGGTACTGCAAATGCTTCTGCCCGGGGAAACAAAACTCACCAAGGCAAGTTCCTGGTCTAACTTTGCAGAGCTCCATGGGCACTCTCAAAGCAGCCCGAGTTGGCACAGGTGGCAGCTTGTCCCTGGGTGGCATCTTGATATTCGTGGAAATCCAGCAGGCAGACTGCCTCTAAGGGCTGAGGGCCTACTTGGTACTGACAAAGGCTTCTGCCCGGGAAAACAAAACCCATAACCCCACATACTTTCTCTCAGTTTGAAGAGCTCCGTGGGCACCCTCAAAGCAGCGCGAGTTGGCACAAGTGGCAGCTTGTCCCTGGGCAGCATCTTGATATTCGTGGAAATCCAGCCGGCAGCCTGCCCCTGAGGAACAAGGGCCTTCCTGGTACTGACAAAGGCTTCTGCCCAGGGAAACAAAATCCACCACCCCACGTTCCACATCTCAGTTTGCAGAGCACCGTGGGCACTCTCAAAGCAGCCCGAGTTGGCACAGGTGGCAGCTTGTCCCTGGGCGGCATCTTGATATTTGTGGAAATCCTGCAGGCAGCCGGCCCCCAAGGGCCAAGGGCCGACCTGGTACTGACAAAGGCTTCTGCCCGGGAAAACAAAACCCAGCACCCCACGTTTCTGGTCTCAGTTTGCAGAGCTCCGTGGGCACTCTCAAAGCAGCCCGAGTTGGCACAGGTGGCAGCTTGTCCCTGGGCGGCATCTTGATATTTGTGGAAATCCTGCAGGCAGCCGGCCCCCAAGGGCCAAGGCCTGACCTGGTACTGACAAAGGCTTCTGCCCGGGGAAACAAAACCCAGCACCCCACGTTCCAGGTCTCAGTTTGCAGAGCTCCATGGGCACTTTCAAAGCAGCGTGAGTTGGCACAGGTGGCAGCTTGTCCCTGGGCGGCATCTTGTTATTCGGGGAAATCCAGCCTGCAACCGGACCCATAGGGCCGAAGGCCTACCTGGTACTGACAAAGGCTACTGCCGGGAAAACAAAACTCAGAACCCCACGGTCCCGGTCTCAGTTTGCAGAGCTCCATGGGCACTCTCAAAGCAGCCCGAGTTGGCACAGGTGGCAGAATATCCCTGGGCGGCATCTTGATATTCGTGGAAATCCAGCAGGCAGCCAACCATGAAGGGCCGAGGGCCTACCTGGTACTGACAACGGCTTCTGCCGAGGAAAAAAAAAAACTCACCATCCCACGCTCCTGGTTTCTGTTTGTAGAGCACCATGGGTACTCTCAAAGCAGCCCAAGTTGGCACAGGTGGCAGCTTGTTCCTGGGCGGCATCTAGATATGCGTGGAAATCCAGCAGGCAGACTGCCTCTAAGGGCCGAGGTCCTACTTGGTACTGACAAAGGGTTCTGCCCGGGAAAAAAAACCCCGAAACCCCACATACTTTGGCTCAGTTTGAAGAGATCCGTGGGCACTCTCAAAGCAGCGTGAGTTGGCACAGGTGGCAGCTTGTCCCTGGGCGGCATCTTGATATTCGTGGAAGTCTTGCTGCCAGCCTGCCCCTAAGGTCCGAGGGCCTACCTGGTACTTACAATGGCTTCTGCCCGGGGAAACATAACCCATAACCCCATGTACCCTGTCTCAGTTTTTAGAGCTCCGTGGGCACCCTCAAAGCAGCCCGAGCTGGCACAGGTGGCAGCTTGTCCCTGGGCAGCATCTTGATATTCGTGGAAATTCAGCAGGCAGCCTGCCCCTAAGGAACAAGGGCCTACCTGATACTGAGAGAGGCTTCTGCCCGAGAAAACAAAACCCACAACCCTAGGTTATGGTCTCAGTTTGCAGAGCTCCGTGGGCACCCCCAAAGCAGCGCGAGTTGGCCCAAGTGGCAGCTTGTCCCTGGGCTGCTTTGAGTCCCTGGGCAGCATCTTGATATTCGTGGAAATTGAGCTGCCAGCCTGCCCCTGAGGAACAAGGGCCCTCCTGGCACTCTCAAAGCAGCACTGACAAAGGCTTCTGCCCAGGGAAACAAAATCCACCACCCCACGTTCCACATCTCAGTTTGCAGAGCACCGTGGGCACTCTGAAAGCAGCCCGAGTTGGCACAGGTGGCAGCTTGTCCCTGGGCGGCATCTTGATATTTGTGGAAATCCTGCAGGCAGCCGGCCCCCAAGGGCCAAGGGTTCTGCCCGACCTGGTACTGACAAAGGCTTCTGCATCTTGGGGAAACAAAACTCACCAAGGAAACAAAACCCACCACCCACAAGTTCCTGGTCTAACTTTGCAGAGCTCCATGGGCACTCTCAAAGCAGCCCGAGTTGGCACAGGTGGCAGCTTGTCCCTGCGTGGCATCTTGATATTTGCGGAAATCCAGCAGGCAGACTGCCTCTAAGGGCTGAGGGCCTACTTCGTACTGACAAAGGCTTCTGCCCGGGAAAACAAAACCCATAAGCCCACATACTTTCTCTCAGTTTGAAGAGCTCCGTGGGCACCCTCAAAGCAGCCCAAGTTGGCACAAGTGGCAGCTTGTCCCTGGGCAGCATCTTGATATTCGTGGAAATTCTGCAGGCAGCTGGCCCCCAAGGGCCAAGGGCCGACCTGGCACTGACAAAGGCTTCTGCCCGGGAAAACAAAACCCACCACCCCACGTTTCTGGTCTCAGTTTGCAGAGCTCCGTGGGCACTCTCAAAGCAGCGTGAGTTGGCACAGGTGGCAGCTTGACCCTGGGCAGAATCTTGATATTCGTGGAAATCCAGCAGGCTGCCTGCCCTTAAGGACCGAGGGCCTACCTGGCACTGCAAATGCTTCTGCCCGGAGAAACAAAACTCAGCACCCCAGGTTCATGGTCTCAGTTTGCAGAGCTCCGTGGGCACTCTCAAAGCAGCCCGAGTTGGCACAGGTGGCAGAATATCCCTGGGCAGCATCTTGATATTCGTGGAAAGCTTGCTGCCAGCCTGCACCTAAGGAACAAGGGCATACCTGGTACTGAGAGAGGCTTCTGCCCGAGAAAACAAAACCCACAGTCCTACGTTCCTGGTCTCAGTTTGCAGAGCTCCGTGGGCACCCTCATAGCAGCACGAGTTGGCCGAAGTGGCAGCTTGTCCCTGGGCAGCATCTTGATATTCGTGGAAATTCAGCAGGCAGCCTGCCCCTAAGGAACAAGGGCCTACCTGATACTGAGAGAGGCTTCTGCCCGAGAAAACAAAACCCACAACCCTAGGTTATGGTCTCAGTTTGCAGAGCTCCGTGGGCACCCCCAAAGCAGCGCGAGTTGGCCCAAGTGGCAGCTTGTCCCTGGGCAGCATCTTGATATTCGTGGAAATCCAGCAGGCAGACGGCCCTGAAGTTCCGAGAGCCTGCCTGGTACTGCAAATGCTTCTGCCCGGGGAAACAAAACTCACCAAGGCAAGTTCCTGGTCTAACTTTGCAGAGCTCCATGGGCACTCTCAAAGCAGCCCGAGTTGGCACAGGTGGCAGCTTGTCCCTGGGTGGCATCTTGATATTCGTGGAAATCCAGCAGGCAGACTGCCTCTAAGGGCTGAGGGCCTACTTCGTACTGACAAAGGCTTCTGCCCGGGAAAACAAAACCCATAAGCCCACATACTTTCTCTCAGTTTGAAGAGCTCCGTGGGCACCCTCAAAGCAGCGCGAGTTGGCACAAGTGGCAGCTTGTCCCTGGGCAGCATCTTGATATTCGTGGAAATCCAGCCGGCAGCCTGCCCCTGAGGAACAAGGGCCTTCCTGGTACTGACAAAGGCTTCTGCCCAGGGAAACAAAATCCACCACCCCACGTTCCACATCTCAGTTTGCAGAGCACCGTGGGCACTCTCAAAGCAGCCCGAGTTGGCACAGGTGGCGGCTTGTCCCTGGGCGGCATCTTGATATTTGTGGAAATCCTGCAGGCAGCCGGCCCCCAAGGGCCAAGGGCCGACCTGGTACTGACAAAGGCTTCTGCCCGGGAAAACAAAACCCACCACCCCACGTTTCTGGTCTCAGTTTGCAGAGCTCCGTGGGCACTCTCAAAGCAGCCCGAGTTGGCACAGGTGGCAGCTTGTCCCTGGGCGGCATCTTGATATTTGTGGAAATCCTGCAGGCAGCCGGCCCCCAAGGGCCAAGGCCTGACCTGGTACTGACAAAGGCTTCTGCCCGGGGAAACAAAACCCACCACCCCACGTTCCAGGTCTCAGTTTGCAGAGCTCCATGGGCACTCTCAAAGCAGCGTGAGTTGGCACAGGTGGCAGCTTGTCCCTGGGCGGCATCTTGTTATTCGGGGAAATCCAGCCTGCAACCGGACCCATAGGGCCGAAGGCCTACCTGGTACTGACAAAGGCTTCTGCCGGGAAAACAAAACTCAGAACCCCACGGTCCCGGTCTCAGTTTGCAGAGCACCATGGGCACTCTCAAAGCAGCCCGAGTTGGCACAGGTGGCAGAATATCCCTGGGCGGCATCTTGATATTCGTGGAAATCCAGCAGGCAGCCAGCCATGAAGGGCCGAGGGCCTACCTGGTACTGACAACGGCTTCTGCCGAGGAAAAAAAAAAACTCACCATCCCACGCTCCTGGTTTCTGTTTGTAGAGCACCATGGGTACTCTCAAAGCAGCCCAAGTTGGCACAGGTGGCAGCTTGTTCCTGGGCGGCATCTAGATATGCGTGGAAATCCAGCAGGCAGACTGCCTCTAAGGGCCGAGGTCCTACTTGGTACTGACAAAGGGTTCTGCCCGGGAAAAAAAACCCCGAAACCCCACATACTTTGGCTCAGTTTGAAGAGATCCGTGGGCACTCTCAAAGCAGCGTGAGTTGGCACAGGTGGCAGCTTGTCCCTGGGCGGCATCTTGATATTCGTGGAAGTCTTGCTGCCAGCCTGCCCCTAAGGTCCGAGGGCCTACCTGGTACTTACAATGGCTTCTGCCCGGGGAAACATAACCCATAACCCCATGTACCCTGTCTCAGTTTTTAGAGCTCCGTGGGCACCCTCAAAGCAGCCCGAGCTGGCACAGGTGGCAGCTTGTCCCTGGGCAGCATCTTGATATTCGTGGAAATTCAGCAGGCAGCCTGCCCCTAAGGAACAAGGGCCGACCTGGTACTGAGAGAGGCTTCTGCCCGAGAAAACAAAACCCACAACCCTAGGTTATGGTCTCAGTTTGCAGAGCTCCGTGGGCACCCCCAAAGCAGCGCGAGTTGGCCCAAGTGGCAGCTTGTCCCTGGGCAGCATCTTGATATTCGTGGAAATTGAGCTGCCAGCCTGCCCCTGAGGAACAAGGGCCCTCCTGGTACTGACAAAGGCTTCTGCCCAGGGAAACAAAATCCACCACCCCACGTTCCACATCTCAGTTTGCAGAGCACCGTGGGCACTCTGAAAGCAGCCCGAGTTGGCACAGGTGGCAGCTTGTCCCTGGGCGGCATCTTGATATTTGTGGAAATCCTGCAGGCAGCCGGCCCCCAAGGGCCAAGGGCCGACCTGGTACTGACAAAGGCTTCTGCCCGGGGAAACAAAACTCACCAAGGCAAGTTCCTGGTCTAACTTTGCAGAGCTCCATGGGCACTCTCAAAGCAGCCCGAGTTGGCACAGGTGGCAGCTTGTCCCTGCGTGGCATCTTGATATTTGCGGAAATCCAGCAGGCAGACTGCCTCTAAGGGCTGAGGGCCTACTTCGTACTGACAAAGGCTTCTGCCCGGGAAAACAAAACCCATAAGCCCACATACTTTCTCTCAGTTTGAAGAGCTCCGTGGGCACCCTCAAAGCAGCCCAAGTTGGCACAAGTGGCAGCTTGTCCCTGGGCAGCATCTTGATATTCGTGGAAATTCTGCAGGCAGCTGGCCCCCAAGGGCCAAGGGCCGACCTGGCACTGACAAAGGCTTCTGCCCGGGAAAACAAAACCCACCACCCCACGTTTCTGGTCTCAGTTTGCAGAGCTCCGTGGGCACTCTCAAAGCAGCGTGAGTTGGCACAGGTGGCAGCTTGACCCTGGGCAGAATCTTGATATTCGTGGAAATCCAGCAGGCTGCCTGCCCTTAAGGACCGAGGGCGTACCTGGCACTTCAATGCTTCTGCCCGGAGAAACAAAACTCAGCACCCCAGGTTCATGGTCTCAGTTTGCAGAGCTCCATGGGCACTCTCAAAGCAGCACGAGTTGGCACAGGTGGCAGCTTGTCCCTGGGCAGCATCTTGATATTCGTGGAAATCCTGCAGGCAGCCTGCCCCTAAGGAACAAGGGCCTACCTGGTACTGACAAAGGCTTCTGCCCGGGAAAACAAAACCCACAACCCTACCTTCCTGGTCTCAGTTTGCAGAGCTCCGTGGGCACCCTCAAAGCAGCGCGAGTTGGCACAAGTGGCAGCTTGTCCCTGGGCAGCATCTTGATATTCGTGGAAATCCAGCCGGCAGCCCGCCCCTGAGGAACAAGGGCCTTCCTGGTACTGACAAAGGCTTCTGCCCAGGGAAACAAAATCCACCACCCCACGTTCCACATCTCAGTTTGCAGAGCACCGTGGGCACTCTCAAAGCAGCCCGAGTTGGCACAGGTGGCAGCTTGTCCCTGGGCGGCATCTTGATATTTGTGGAAATCCTGCAGGCAGCCGGCCCCCAAGGGCCAAGGCCTGACCTGGTACTGACAAAGGCTTCTGCCTGGGGAAACAAAACCCACCACCACACGTTCCAGTTCTCAGTTTGCAGAGCTCCATGGGCACTCTCAAAGCAGCCCGAGTTGGCACAGGTGGCAGCTTGTCCCTGGGCAGCATCTTGATATTCGTGGAAATCCAGCAGGCAGACTGCCCATAAGGAACAAGGACACTCCTGGTACTGACAAAGGCTTCTGCCCTGGAAAACAAAACCCAGCACCCCACGTTTCTGGTCTCAGTTTGCAGAGCACCATGGGCACTCTCAAAGCAGCCCGAGTTGGCACAGGTGGCAGCTTGTCCCTGGGCGGCATCTTGATATTTGTGGAAATCCTGCAGGCAGCCGGCCCCCAAGGGCCAAGGCCTGACCTGGTACTGACAAAGGCTTCTGCCCGGGGAAACAAAACCCACCACCCCACGTTCCAGTTCTCAGTTTGCAGAGCTCCATGGGCACTCTCAAAGCAGCCCGAGTTGGCACAGGTGGCAGCTTGTCCCTGGGTGGCATCTTGATATTCGTGGAAATCCAGCAGGCAGACTGCCCATAAGGAACAAGGACCCTCCTGGTACTGACAAAGGCTTCTGCCCTCGAAAACAAAACCCAGCACCCCACGTTTCTGGTCTCAGTTTGCAGAGCACCATGGGCACTCTCAAAGCAGCCCGAGTTGGCACAGGTGGCAGCTCCTCCGTGGGCAGCATCCTGATATTCGTGGAAATTCAGCAGGCTGACGGCCCTGAAAGACCGTGGGCCTACCTAGTACTGACAAATACTTCTGCCCGGGAAAACAAAACTCAGCACCCCACGGTCCTGGTCACAGTTTGCAGAGCTCCGTGGGCACTCTCAAAGCAGCGTGAGTTGGCAAAGGTGGCAGCTTGTCCCTGGGCGGAAACTTGATTTTCGTGGAAATCCTGGTGCCAGCCTCCCCCAAAGGGCCGAGGGCCTACCTGGTCCTGCAAATGTTTCTGCCCGGGAAAACAACACCGACAAACCCACGTTCCTGGTCTCAGTTTGAAGAACTCCGTGGGCACTCTCAAAGCAGCCCGAGTTGGCACAGGTGGCAGCTTGTCCCTGGGCGGCATCTTGATATTTGTGGAAATCCTGCAGGCAGCCGGCCCCCAAGGGCCAAGGCCTGACCTGGTACTGACAAAGGCTTCTGCCCGGGGAAACAAAACCCACCACCCCACGTTCCAGGTCTCAGTTTGCAGAGCTCCATGGGCACTCTCAAACCAGCCCGAGTTGGCACAGGTGGCAGCTTGTCCCTGGGCGGCATCTTGATATTCGTGGAAATCCAGCAGGCAGCCTGCCCCTGTGGAACAAGGGCCGACCTGACACTGAGAAAGGCTTCTGACCGGGAAAACAATACTCAGAACACCACTTTCCTGGTCCCAGTTTGCAGAGCTCCATGGGCACTCTCAAAGCAGCCCGAGTTGGCACAGGTGGCAGCTTGTCCCTGGGCAGCATCTTGATATTCGTGGAAATCCTGCAGGTAGACTGCCCATAAGGAACAAGGACCCTCCTGGTACTGACAAAGGCTTCTGCCCTCGAAAACAAAACCCAGCACCCCACGTTTCTGGTCTCAGTTTGCAGAGCACCATGGGCACTCTCAAAGCAGCCCGAGTTGGCACAGGTGGCAGCTCCTCCGTGGGCAGCATCCTGATATTCGTGGAAATTCAGCAGGCTGACGGCCCTGAAAGACCGTGGGCCTACCTAGTACTGACAAATACTTCTGCCCGGGAAAACAAAACTCAGCACCCCACGGTCCTGGTCACAGTTTGCAGAGCTCCGTGGGCACTCTCAAAGCAGCGTGAGTTGGCAAAGGTGGCAGCTTGTCCCTGGGCGGAAACTTGATTTTCGTGGAAATCCTGGTGCCAGCCTCCCCCAAAGGGCCGAGGGCCTACCTGGTCCTGGAAATGTTTCTGCCCGGGAAAACAACACCGACAAACCCACGTTCCTGGTCTCAGTTTGAAGAACTCCGTGGGCACTCTCAAAGCAGCCCGAGTTGGCACAGGTGGCAGAATATCCCTGGGCAGCATTTTGATATTCGGGGAAATCTTGCTTCCAGGCTGTCCCTAAGGAACAAGGGCCTACTTGGTACTGACAAAGGCTTCTGCCCTGGAAAACAAAACCCAGCACCCCACGTTTCTGGTCTCAGTTTGCAGAGCACCATGGGCACTCTCAAAGCAGCGTGAGTTGGCACAGGTGGCAGCTTGTCCCTGGGCAGCATCTTGATATTCGTGGAAATACAGCAGGCTGCCTGCCCTTAAGGACCGAAGGCCTACCTGGCACTGCAAATGCTTCTGCCCGGAGAAACAAAACTCAGCACCCCAGGTTCATGGTCTCAGTTTGCAGAGCTCCGTGGGCACTCTCAAAGCAGCCCGAGTTGGCACAGGTGGCAGAATATCCCTGGGCAGCATCTTGATATTCGTGGAAAGCTTGCTGCCAGCCTGCACCTAAGGAACAAGGGCATACCTGGTACTGAGAGAGGCTTCTGCCCGAGAAAACAAAACCCACAGTCCTACGTTCCTGGTCTCAGTTTGCAGAGCTCCGTGGGCACCCTCATAGCAGCACGAGTTGGCCGAAGTGGCAGCTTGTCCCTGGGCAGCATCTTGATATTCGTGGAAATTCAGCAGGCAGCCTGCCCCTAAGGAACAAGGGCCTACCTGATACTGAGAGAGGCTTCTGCCCGAGAAAACAAAACCCACAACCCTAGGTTATGGTCTCAGTTTGCAGAGCTCCGTGGGCACCCCCAAAGCAGCGCGAGTTGGCCCAAGTGGCAGCTTGTCCCTGGGCAGCATCTTGATATTCGTGGAAATCCAGCAGGCAGACGGCCCTGAAGTTCCGAGAGCCTGCCTGGTACTGCAAATGCTTCTGCCCGGGGAAACAAAACTCACCAAGGCAAGTTCCTGGTCTAACTTTGCAGAGCTCCATGGGCACTCTCAAAGCAGCCCGAGTTGGCACAGGTGGCAGCTTGTCCCTGGGTGGCATCTTGATATTCGTGGAAATCCAGCAGGCAGACTGCCTCTAAGGGCTGAGGGCCTACTTGGTACTGACAAAGGCTTCTGCCCGGGAAAACAAAACCCATAAGCCCACATACTTTCTCTCAGTTTGAAGAGCTCCGTGGGCACCCTCAAAGCAGCGCGAGTTGGCACAAGTGGCAGCTTGTCCCTGGGCAGCATCTTGATATTCGTGGAAATCCAGCCGGCAGCCTGCCCCTGAGGAACAAGGGCCTTCCTGGTACTGACAAAGGCTTCTGCCCAGGGAAACAAAATCCACCACCCCACGTTCCACATCTCAGTTTGCAGAGCACCGTGGGCACTCTCAAAGCAGCCCGAGTTGGCACAGGTGGCAGCTTGTCCCTGGGCGGCATCTTGATATTTGTGGAAATCCTGCAGGCAGCCGGCCCCCAAGGGCCAAGGGCCGACCTGGTACTGACAAAGGCTTCTGCCCGGGAAAACAAAACCCACCACCCCACGTTTCTGGTCTCAGTTTGCAGAGCTCCGTGGGCACTCTCAAAGCAGCCCGAGTTGGCACAGGTGGCAGCTTGTCCCTGGGCGGCATCTTGATATTTGTGGAAATCCTGCAGGCAGCCGGCCCCCAAGGGCCAAGGCCTGACCTGGTACTGACAAAGGCTTCTGCCCGGGGAAACAAAACCCACCACCCCACGTTCCAGGTCTCAGTTTGCAGAGCTCCATGGGCACTCTCAAAGCAGCCCGAGTTGGCACAGGTGGCAGCTTGTCCCTGGGCGGCATCTTGTTATTCGAGGAAATCCAGCCTGCAACCGGACCCATAGGGCCGAAGGCCTACCTGGTACTGACAAAGGCTTCTGCCGGGAAAACAAAACTCAGAACCCCACGGTCCCGGTCTCAGTTTGCAGAGCTCCATGGGCACTCTCAAAGCAGCCCGAGTTGGCACAGGTGGCAGCTTGTCCCTGGGCAGCATCTTGTTATTCGAGGAAATCCAGCCTGCAACCGGACCCATAGGGCCGAAGGCCTACCTGGTACTGACAAAGGCTTCTGCCGGGAAAACAAAACTCAGAACCCCACGGTCCCGGTCTCAGTTTGCAGAGCTCCATGGGCACTCTCAAAGCAGCCCGAGTTGGCACAGGTGGCAGAATATCCCTGGGCGGCATCTTGATATTCGTGGAAATCCAGCAGGCAGCCAGCCATGAAGGGCCGAGGGCCTACTTGGTACTGACAAAGGCTTCTGCCGAGGAAAAAAAAAAACTCACCATCCCACGCTCCTGGTTTCTGTTTGTAGAGCACCATGGGTACTCTCAAAGCAGCCCAAGTTGGCACAGGTGGCAGCTTGTTCCTGGGCGGCATCTAGATATGCGTGGAAATCCAGCAGGCAGACTGCCTCTAAGGGCCGAGGTCCTACTTGGTACTGACAAAGGGTTCTGCCCGGGAAAAAAAAACCCGAAACCCCACATACTTTGGCTCAGTTTGAAGAGATCCGTGGGCACTCTCAAAGCAGCGTGAGTTGGCACAGGTGGCAGCTTGTCCCTGGGCAGCATCTTGATATTCGTGGAAATTCAGCAGGCAGCCTGCCCCTAAGGAACAAGGGCCTACCTGGTACTGAGAGAGGCTTCTGCCTGAGAAAACAAAACCCACAACCCTAGGTTATGGTCTCAGTTTGCAGAGCTTCGTGGGCACCCTCAAAGCAGCGCGAGTTGGCCCAAGTGGCAGCTTGTCCCTGGGCAGCATCTTGATATTCGTGGAAATCCAGCAGGCAGACGGCCCTGAAGTTCCGAGAGCCTGCCTGGTACTGCAAATGCTTCTGCCCGGGGAAACAATACTCACCAAGGCAAGTTCCTGGTCTAACTTTGCAGAGCTCCATGGGCACTCTCAAAGCAGCCCGAGTTGGCACAGGTGGCAGCTTGTCCCTGGGTGGCATCTTGATATTTGCGGAAATCCAGCAGGCAGACTGCCTCTAAGGGCTGAGGGCCTACTTCGTACTGACAAAGGCTTCTGCCCGGGAAAACAAAACCCATAACCCCACATACTTTCTCTCAGTTTGAAGAGCTCCGTGGGCACTCTCAAAGCAGCCCAAGTTGGCACAAGTGGCAGCTTGTCCCTGGGGAGCATTTTGATATTCGTGGAAATCCTGCAGGCAGCTGGCCCCCAAGGGCCAAGGGCCGACCTGGTACTGACAAAGGCTTCTGCCCGGGAAAACAAAACTCAGAACACCACGTTTCTGGTCTCAGTTTGCAGAGCACCATGGGCACTCTCAAAGCAGCGTGAGTTGGCACAGGTGGCAGCTTGTCCCTGGGCAGCATCTTGATATTCGTGGAAATCCAGCAGGCTGCCTGCCCTTAAGGACCGAGGGCGTACCTGGCACTTCAAATGCTTCTGCCCGGAGAAACAAAACTCAGCACCCCAGGTTCATGGTCTCAGTTTGCAGAGCTCCATGGGCACTCTCAAAGCAGCACGAGTTGGCACAGGTGGCAGCTTGTCCCTGGGCAGCATCTTGATATTCGTGGAAATCCTGCAGGCAGCCTGCCCCTAAGGAACAAGGGCCTACCTGGTACTGACAAAGGCTTCTGCCCGGGAAAACAAAACCCACAACCCTACCTTCCTGGTCTCAGTTTGCAGAGCTCCGTGGGCACCCTCAAAGCAGCGCGAGTTGGCACAAGTGGCAGCTTGTCCCTGGGCAGCATCTTGATATTCGTGGAAATCCAGCCGGCAGCCAGCCCCTGAGGAACAAGGGCCTTCCTGGTACTGACAAAGGCTTCTGCCCAGGGAAACAAAATCCACCACCCCATGTTCCACATCTCAGTTTGCAGAGCACCGTGGGCACTCTCAAAGCAGCCCGAGTTGGCACAGGTGGCAGCTTGTCCCTGGGCAGCATCTTGATATTCGTGGAAATCCTGCAGGCAGCCGGCCCCCAAGGGCCAAGGGCCGACCTGGTACTGACAAAGGCTTCTGCCCGGGAAAACAAAACCCAGCACCCCACGTTTCTGGTCTCAGTTTGCAGAGCTCCGTGGGCACTCTCAAAGCAGCCCGAGTTGGCACAGGTGGCAGCTTGTCCCTGGGCGGCATCTTGATATTTGTGGAAATCCTGCAGGCAGCCGGCCCCCAAGGGCCAAGGCCTGACCTGGTACAGACAAAGGCTTCTGACCTGGGAAACAAAACCCACCACCCCACGTTCCAGTTCTCAGTTTGCAGAGCTCCATGGGCACTCTCAAAGCAGCCCGAGTTGGCACAGGTGGCAGCTTGTCCCTGGGCGGCATCTTGATATTCGTGGAAATCCTGCAGGCAGCCTGCCCCTGTGGAACAAGGGCCGACCTGACACTGACAAAGGCTTCTGCCCGGGAAAACAAAACCCAGCACCCCACGTTTCTGGTCTCAGTTTGCAGAGCTCCGTGGGCACTCTCAAAGCAGCCCGAGTTGGCACAGGTGGCAGCTTGTCCCTGGGCGGCATCTTGATATTTGTGGAAATCCTGCAGGCAGCCGGCCCCCAAGGGCCAAGGCCTGACCTGGTACTGACAAAGGCTTCTGCCCGGGGAAACAAAACCCACCACCCCACGTTCCAGGTCTCAGTTTGCAGAGCTCCATGGGCACTCTCAAAGCAGCCCGAGTTGGCACAGGTGGCAGCTTGTCCCTGGGCGGCATCTTGTTATTCGAGGAAATCCAGCCTGCAACCGGACCCATAGGGCCGAAGGCCTACCTGGTACTGACAAAGGTTTCTGCCGGGAAAACAAAACTCAGAACCCCACGGTCCCGGTCTCAGTTTGCAGAGCTCCATGGGCACTCTCAAAGCAGCCCGAGTTGGCACAGGTGGCAGCTTGTCCCTGGGCGGCATCTTGTTATTCGAGGAAATCCAGCCTGCAACCGGACCCATAGGGCCGAAGGCCTACCTGGTACTGACAAAGGCTTCTGCCGGGAAAACAAAACTCAGAACCCCACGGTCCCGGTCTCAGTTTGCAGAGCTCCATGGGCACTCTCAAAGCAGCCCGAGTTGGCACAGGTGGCAGAATATCCCTCGGCGGCATCTTGATATTCGTGGAAATCCAGCAGGCAGCCAGCCATGAAGGGCCGAGGGCCTACTTGGTACTGACAAAGGCTTCTGCCGAGGAAAAAAAAAAAACTCACCATCCCACGCTCCTGGTTTCTGTTTGTAGAGCACCATGGGTACTCTCAAAGCAGCCCAAGTTGGCACAGGTGGCAGCTTGTTCCTGGGCGGCATCTAGATATGCGTGGAAATCCAGCAGGCAGACTGCCTCTAAGGGCCGAGGTCCTACTTGGTACTGACAAAGGGTTCTGCCCGGGAAAAAAAAACCCGAAACCCCACATACTTTGGCTCAGTTTGAAGAGATCCGTGGGCACTCTCAAAGCAGCGTGAGTTGGCACAGGTGGCAGCTTGTCCCTGGGCAGCATCTTGATATTCGTGGAAATTCAGCAGGCAGCCTGCCCCTAAGGAACAAGGGCCTACCTGGTACTGAGAGAGGCTTCTGCCTGAGAAAACAAAACCCACAACCCTAGGTTATGGTCTCAGTTTGCAGAGCTTCGTGGGCACTCTCAAAGCAGCGCGAGTTGGCCCAAGTGGCAGCTTGTCCCTGGGCAGCATCTTGATATTCGTGGAAATCCAGCAGGCAGACGGCCCTGAAGTTCCGAGAGCCTGCCTGGTACTGCAAATGCTTCTGCCCGGGGAAACAATACTCACCAAGGCAAGTTCCTGGTCTAACTTTGCAGAGCTCCATGGGCACTCTCAAAGCAGCCCGAGTTGGCACAGGTGGCAGCTTGTCCCTGGGTGGCATCTTGATATTTGCGGAAATCCAGCAGGCAGACTGCCTCTAAGGGCTGAGGGCCTACTTCGTACTGACAAAGGCTTCTGCCCGGGAAAACAAAACCCATAACCCCACATACTTTCTCTCAGTTTGAAGAGCTCCGTGGGCACTCTCAAAGCAGCCCAAGTTGGCACAAGTGGCAGCTTGTCCCTGGGGAGCATTTTGATATTCGTGGAAATCCTGCAGGCAGCTGGCCCCCAAGGGCCAAGGGCCGACCTGGTACTGACAAAGGCTTCTGCCCGGGAAAACAAAACTCAGAACACCACGTTTCTGGTCTCAGTTTGCAGAGCACCATGGGCACTCTCAAAGCAGCGTGAGTTGGCACAGGTGGCAGCTTGTCCCTGGGCAGCATCTTGATATTCGTGGAAATCCAGCAGGCTGCCTGCCCTTAAGGACCGAGGGCGTACCTGGCACTTCAAATGCTTCTGCCCGGAGAAACAAAACTCAGCACTCCAGGTTCATGGTCTCAGTTTGCAGAGCTCCATGGGCACTCTCAAAGCAGCACGAGTTGGCACAGGTGGCAGCTTGTCCCTGGGCAGCATCTTGATATTCGTGGAAATCCTGCAGGCAGCCTGCCCCTAAGGAACAAGGGCCTACCTGGTACTGACAAAGGCTTCTGCCCGGGAAAACAAAACCCACAACCCTACCTTCCTGGTCTCAGTTTGCAGAGCTCCGTGGGCACCCTCAAAGCAGCGCGAGTTGGCACAAGTGGCAGCTTGTCCCTGGGCAGCATCTTGATATTCGTGGAAATCCAGCCGGCAGCCAGCCCCTGAGGAACAAGGGCCTTCCTGGTACTGACAAAGGCTTCTGCCCAGGGAAACAAAATCCACCACCCCATGTTCCACATCTCAGTTTGCAGAGCACCGTGGGCACTCTCAAAGCACCCGAGTTGGCACAGGTGGCAGCTTGTCCCTGGGCGGCATCTTGATATTCGTGGAAATCCTGCAGGCAGCCGGCCCCCAAGGGCCAAGGGCCGACCTGGTACTGACAAAGGCTTCTGCCCGGGAAAACAAAACCCAGCACCCCACGTTTCTGGTCTCAGTTTGCAGAGCTCCGTGGGCACTCTCAAAGCAGCCCGAGTTGGCACAGGTGGCAGCTTGTCCCTGGGCGGCATCTTGATATTTGTGGAAATCCTGCAGGCAGCCGGCCCCCAAGGGCCAAGGCCTGACCTGGTACAGACAAAGGCTTCTGACCGGGGAAACAAAACCCACCACCCCACGTTCCAGTTCTCAGTTTGCAGAGCTCCATGGGCACTCTCAAAGCAGCCCGAGTTGGCACAGGTGGCAGCTTGTCCCTGGGCGGCATCTTGATATTCGTGGAAATCCAGCAGGCAGCCTGCCCCTGTGGAACAAGGGCCGACCTGACACTGACAAAGGCTTCTGACCGGGAAAACAATACTCAGAACACCACTTTCCTGGTCCCAGTTTGCAGAGCTCCATGGGCACTCTCAAAGCAGCCCGAGTTGGCACAGGTGGCAGCTTGTCCCTGGGCAGCATCTTGATATTCGTGGAAATCCTGCAGGCAGACTGCCCATAAGGAACAAGGACACTCCTGGTACTGACAAAGGCTTCTGCCCTGGAAAACAAAACCCAGCACCCCACGTTTCTGGTCTCAGTTTGCAGAGCACCATGGGCACTCTCAAAGCAGCCCGAGTTGGCACAGGTGGCAGCTCCTCCGTTGGCAGCATCCTGATATTCGTGGAAATTCAGCAGGCTGACGGCCCTGAAAGACCGTGGGCCTACCTAGTACTGACAAATACTTCTGCCCGGGAAAACAAAACTCAGCACCCCACGGTCCTGGTCACAGTTTGCAGAGCTCCGTGGGCACTCTCAAAGCAGCGTGAGTTGGCAAAGGTGGCAGCTTGTCCCTGGGCGGAAACTTGATTTTCGTGGAAATCCTGGTGCCAGCCTCCCCCAAAGGGCCGAGGGCCTACCTGGTCCTGCAAATGTTTCTGCCCGGGAAAACAGCACCGACAAACCCACGTTCCTGGTCTCAGTTTGAAGAACTCCGTGGGCACTCTCAAAGCAGCCCGAGTTGGCACAGGTGGCAGAATATCCCTGGGCAGCATTTTGATATTCGGGGAAATCTTGCTTCCAGGCTGTCCCTAAGGAACAAGGGCCTACTTGGTACTGACAAAGGCTTCTGCCCTGGAAAACAAAACCCAGCACCCCACGTTTCTGGTCTCAGTTTGCAGAGCACCATGGGCACTCTCAAAGCAGCGTGAGTTGGCACAGGTGGCAGCTTGTCCCTGGGCAGCATCTTGATATTCGTGGAAATACAGCAGGCTGCCTGCCCTTAAGGACCGAGGGCCTACCTGGCACTGCAAATGCTTCTGCCCGGAGAAACAAAACTCAGCACCCCAGGTTCATGGTCTCAGTTTGCAGAGCTCCGTGGGCACTCTCAAAGCAGCCCGAGTTGGCACAGGTGGCAGAATATCCCTGGGCAGCATCTTGATATTCGTGGAAAGCTTGCTGCCAGCCTGCACCTAAGGAACAAGGGCATACCTGGTACTGAGAGAGGCTTCTGCCCGGGAAAACAAAACCCACAGTCCTACGTTCCTGGTCTCAGTTTGCAGAGCTCCGTGGGCACCCTCATAGCAGCACGAGTTGGCCCAAGTGGCAGCTCGTCCCTGGGAAGCATCTTGATATTCGTGGAAATCCAGCCGGCAGCCTGCCCCTGAGGAACAAGGACTCTCCTGGTACTGACAAAGGCTTCTGCCCGGGGAAAGAAAACCCACCAGCCCATGTTCCACATCTCAGTTTGCAGAGCTCCATGGGCACTCTCAAAGCAGCCCAAGTTGGCACAGGTGGCAGCTTGTCCCTGGGCGGCATCTTGATATTTGTGGAAATCCTGCAGGCAGCCGGCCCCCAAGGGCCAAGGGCCGACCTGATACTGACAAAGGCTTCTGCCAGGGGAAACAAAACCCAGCACCCCACGTTTCTGGTCTCAGTTTGCAGAGCTCCGTGGGCACCCTCAAAGCAGCCCGAGTTGGCACAGGTGGCAGCTTGTCCCTGGGCAGCATCTTGATATTCGTGGAAATCCAGCAGGCAGTCGGCCCTGAAATTCCGAGGGCCTACCTGGAACTGACAAATGCTTCTGCCCAGAGAAACAAAACTCAGCACCCCAGGTTCATGGTCTCAGTTTGCAGAGCTCCATGGGCACTCTCAAAGCCGCCCGAGTTGGCACAGGTGGCAGCTTGTCCCTGGGCAGCATCTTGATATTCGTGGAAATCTTCCTGGCAGCCTGCCCCTAAGGAACAAGGGCCTACCTGGCACTGAGAGAGGCTTCTGCCCGGGAAAACAAAACCCACAACCCTACGTTCCTGGTCTCAGTTTGCAGAGCTCCGTGGGCACCCTCAAAGCAGCCCGAGTTAGCACAGGTGGCAGCTTGTCCCTGGGCGGCATCTTGGTATTGGCGGAAATCCAGCAGGCAGACGGCCCCTAAGGGCCGTGGGCCTACCGGGAACAGACAAAGGCTTCTGCCCAGGTAAACAAAATTCGCCAACACACGTTCATGGTCTCAGTTTGCAGAGCTCCGTGGGCACCCTCAAAGCAGCCCGAGTTGGCACAGGTGGCAGCTTGTCCCTGGGCGGCATCTTGATATTCGTGGAAATCCTGCAGGCAGCCGGCCCCCAAGGGCCAAGGGCCGACCTGGTACTGACAAAGGCTTCTGCCCGGGAAAACAAAACCCAGCACCCCACGTTTCTGGTCTCAGTTTGCAGAGCTCCGTGGGCACTCTCAAAGCAGCCCGAGTTGGCACAGGTGGCAGCTTGTCCCTGGGCGGCATCTTGATATTTGTGGAAATCCTGCAGGCAGCCGGCCCCCAAGGGCCAAGGCCTGACCTGGTACAGACAAAGGCTTCTGACCTGGGAAACAAAACCCACCACCCCACGTTCCAGTTCTCAGTTTGCAGAGCTCCATGGGCACTCTCAAAGCAGCCCGAGTTGGCACAGGTGGCAGCTTGTCCCTGGGCGGCATCTTGATATTCGTGGAAATCCAGATGGCAGCCTGCCCCTGTGGAACAAGGGCCGACCTGACACTGACAAAGGCTTCTGCCCGGGAAAACAAAACCCAGCACCCCACGTTTCTGGTCTCAGTTTGCAGAGCTCCGTGGGCACTCTCAAAGCAGCCCGAGTTGGCACAGGTGGCAGCTTGTCCCTGGGCGGCATCTTGATATTTGTGGAAATCCTGCAGGCAGCCGGCCCCCAAGGGCCAAGGCCTGACCTGGTACTGACAAAGGCTTCTGCCCGGGGAAACAAAACCCACCACCCCACGTTCCAGGTCTCAGTTTGCAGAGCTCCATGGGCACTCTCAAAGCAGCCCGAGTTGGCACAGGTGGCAGCTTGTCCCTGGGCGGCATCTTGTTATTCGAGGAAATCCAGCCTGCAACCGGACCCATAGGGCCGAAGGCCTACCTGGTACTGACAAAGGTTTCTGCCGGGAAAACAAAACTCAGAACCCCACGGTCCCGGTCTCAGTTTGCAGAGCTCCATGGGCACTCTCAAAGCAGCCCGAGTTGGCACAGGTGGCAGCTTGTCCCTGGGCGGCATCTTGTTATTCGAGGAAATCCAGCCTGCAACCGGACCCATAGGGCCGAAGGCCTACCTGGTACTGACAAAGGCTTCTGCCGGGAAAACAAAACTCAGAACCCCACGGTCCCGGTCTCAGTTTGCAGAGCTCCATGGGCACTCTCAAAGCAGCCCGAGTTGGCACAGGTGGCAGAATATCCCTCGGCGGCATCTTGATATTCGTGGAAATCCAGCAGGCAGCCAGCCATGAAGGGCCGAGGGCCTACTTGGTACTGACAAAGGCTTCTGCCGAGGAAAAAAAAAAACTCACCATCCCACGCTCCTGGTTTCTGTTTGTAGAGCACCATGGGTACTCTCAAAGCAGCCCAAGTTGGCACAGGTGGCAGCTTGTTCCTGGGCGGCATCTAGATATGCGTGGAAATCCAGCAGGCAGACTGCCTCTAAGGGCCGAGGTCCTACTTGGTACTGACAAAGGGTTCTGCCCGGGAAAAAAAAACCCGAAACCCCACATACTTTGGCTCAGTTTGAAGAGATCCGTGGGCACTCTCAAAGCAGCGTGAGTTGGCACAGGTGGCAGCTTGTCCCTGGGCAGCATCTTGATATTCGTGGAAATTCAGCAGGCAGCCTGCCCCTAAGGAACAAGGGCCTACCGGGAACAGACAAAGGCTTCTGCCCAGGTAAACAAAATTCGCCAACACACGTTCATGGTCTCAGTTTGCAGAGCTCTGTGGGCACACTTAAAGCAGCCCGAGTTGGCACAGGTGGCAGCTTGCCCCTGGGCGGCATCTTGATATTGGCGGAAATCCAGCCGGCAGCCGGCCCATAAGTGCCAAGAGCCTACCTGGTACTGACAAATGCTTCTGCCCAGGGAAACAAAACAGACCAACCCACGTTAATGGTCTCAGTTTGCAGAGCTCCATGGGCACTCTCAAGGCAGCGCGAGTTGGCACAGGTGGCAGCTTGTCCCTGGGCAGCATCTTCAGATTCGCAAAAACCCAGCAGGCAGCTGGCCCCGAAGGGCGAAGGCCTACCTGGTACTGACAAAGGCTTCTGCCCAGGTAAACTAAGCTCACCACACCACGTGCCTGGTCTCAGATTGCAGAACTCCATGGGCACACTCAAAGCAGCCCGAATTGGCACAGGTGGCAGTTTGTCCCTGGGCGGCATCTTGATATTCGCGGAAATCCAGCGAGCAGCCGCCCCAAAGAGCCAAGGGCCTATCTGGTACTGACAAAGGCTTCTGCCCGGGGAAAGAAAACCCACCACGCCACGTTCCTCGTCTCAGTTTACAGAGCTCCATGGGCACTCTCAAAGCAGCCTGAGTTGTCACAGGTGGCAGCTTGTCCCTGGGCGGCATCTTGATATTCGTGGAAGTCTTGCTGCCAGCCTGCCCCTAAGGGCCGAGGGCCTACCTGGTACTTACAATGGTTTCTGCCCGAGGAAACATAACCCATAACCCCATGTACCCTGTCTCAGTTTTTAGAGCTCCGTGGGCACCCTCAAAGCAGCCCGAGCTGGCACAGGTGGCAGCTTGTCCCTGGGCAGCATCTTGATATTCGTGGAAATTCAGCAGGCAGCCTGCCCCTAAGGAACAAGGGCCTACCTGGTACTGAGAGAGGCTTCTGCCCGAGAAAACAAAACCCACAACCCTAGGTTATGGTCTCAGTTTGCAGAGCTCCGTGGGCACCCTCAAAGCAGCGCGAGTTGGCCCAAGTGGCAGCTTGTCCCTGGGCAGCATCTTGATATTCGTGGAAATCCAGCAGGCAGACGGCCCTGAAGTTCCGAGAGCCTGCCTGGTACTGCAAATGCTTCTGCCCGGGGAAACAAAACTCACCAAGGCAAGTTCCTGGTCTAACTTTGCAGAGCTCCATGGGCACTCTCAAAGCAGCCCGAGTTGGCACAGGTGGCAGCTTGTCCCTGGGTGGCATCTTGATATTCGTGGAAATCCAGCAGGCAGACAGCCTCTAAGGGCTGAGGGCCTACTTCGTACTGACAAAGGCTTCTGCCCGGGAAAACAAAACCCATAACCCCACATACTTTCTCTCAGTTTGAAGAGCTCCGTGGGCACTCTCAAAGCAGCGCGAGTTGGCACAGGTGGCAGCTTGTCCCTGGGCGGCATCTTGTTATTCGAGGAAATCCAGCCTGCAACCGGACCCATAGGGCCGAAGGCCTACCTGGTACTGACAAAGGCTTCTGCCGGGAAAACAAAACTCAGAACCCCACGGTCCCGGTCTCAGTTTGCAGAGCTCCATGGGCACTCTCAAAGCAGCCCGAGTTGGCACAGGTGGCAGAATATCCCTCGGCGGCATCTTGATATTCGTGGAAATCCAGCAGGCAGCCAGCCATGAAGGGCCGAGGGCCTACTTGGTACTGACAAAGGCTTCTGCCGAGGAAAAAAAAAAACTCACCATCCCACGCTCCTGGTTTCTGTTTGTAGAGCACCATGGGTACTCTCAAAGCAGCCCAAGTTGGCACAGGTGGCAGCTTGTTCCTGGGCGGCATCTAGATATGCGTGGAAATCCAGCAGGCAGACTGCCTCTAAGGGCCGAGGTCCTACTTGGTACTGACAAAGGGTTCTGCCCGGGAAAAAAAAACCCGAAACCCCACATACTTTGGCTCAGTTTGAAGAGATCCGTGGGCACTCTCAAAGCAGCGTGAGTTGGCACAGGTGGCAGCTTGTCCCTGGGCAGCATCTTGATATTCGTGGAAATTCAGCAGGCAGCCTGCCCCTAAGGAACAAGGGCCTACCGGGAACAGACAAAGGCTTCTGCCCAGGTAAACAAAATTCGCCAACACACGTTCATGGTCTCAGTTTGCAGAGCTCTGTGGGCACACTTAAAGCAGCCCGAGTTGGCACAGGTGGCAGCTTGCCCCTGGGCGGCATCTTGATATTGGCGGAAATCCAGCCGGCAGCCGGCCCATAAGTGCCAAGGGCCTACCTGGTACTGACAAATGCTTCTGCCCAGGGAAACAAAACAGACCAACCCACGTTAATGGTCTCAGTTTGCAGAGCTCCATGGGCACTCTCAAGGCAGCGCGAGTTGGCACAGGTGGCAGCTTGTCCCTGGGCAGCATCTTCAGATTCGCAAAAACCCAGCAGGCAGCTGGCCCCGAAGGGCGAAGGCCTACCTGGTACTGACAAAGGCTTCTGCCCAGGTAAACTAAGCTCACCACACCACGTGCCTGGTCTCAGATTGCAGAACTCCATGGGCACACTCAAAGCAGCCCGAATTGGCACAGGTGGCAGTTTGTCCCTGGGCGGCATCTTGATATTCGCGGAAATCCAGCGAGCAGCCGCCCCAAAGAGCCAAGGGCCTATCTGGTACTGACAAAGGCTTCTGCCCGGGGAAAGAAAACCCACCACGCCACGTTCCTCGTCTCAGTTTACAGAGCTCCATGGGCACTCTCAAAGCAGCCTGAGTTGTCACAGGTGGCAGCTTGTCCCTGGGCGGCATCTTGATATTCGTGGAAGTCTTGCTGCCAGCCTGCCCCTAAGGGCCGAGGGCCTACCTGGTACTTACAATGGTTTCTGCCCGAGGAAACATAACCCATAACCCCATGTACCCTGTCTCAGTTTTTAGAGCTCCGTGGGCACCCTCAAAGCAGCCCGAGCTGGCACAGGTGGCAGCTTGTCCCTGGGCAGCATCTTGATATTCGTGGAAATTCAGCAGGCAGCCTGCCCCTAAGGAACAAGGGCCTACCTGGTACTGAGAGAGGCTTCTGCCCGAGAAAACAAAACCCACAACCCTAGGTTATGGTCTCAGTTTGCAGAGCTCCGTGGGCACCCTCAAAGCAGCGCGAGTTGGCCCAAGTGGCAGCTTGTCCCTGGGCAGCATCTTGATATTCGTGGAAATCCAGCAGGCAGACGGCCCTGAAGTTCCGAGAGCCTGCCTGGTACTGCAAATGCTTCTGCCCGGGGAAACAAAACTCACCAAGGCAAGTTCCTGGTCTAACTTTGCAGAGCTCCATGGGCACTCTCAAAGCAGCCCGAGTTGGCACAGGTGGCAGCTTGTCCCTGGGTGGCATCTTGATATTCGTGGAAATCCAGCAGGCAGACAGCCTCTAAGGGCTGAGGGCCTACTTCGTACTGACAAAGGCTTCTGCCCGGGAAAACAAAACCCATAACCCCACATACTTTCTCTCAGTTTGAAGAGCTCCGTGGGCACTCTCAAAGCAGCGCGAGTTGGCACAAGTGGCAGCTTGTCCCTGGGCAGCATTTTGATATTCGTGGAAATCCTGCAGGCAGCTGGCCCCCAAGGGCCAAGGGCCGACCTGGTACTGACAAAGGCTTCTGCCCGGGAAAACAAAACTCATAACACCACGTTTCTGGTCTCAGTTTGCAGAGCACCATGGGCACTCTCAAAGCAGCGCGAGTTGGCACAGGTGGCAGCTTGTCCCTGGGCAGCATCTTGATATTCATGGAAATCCAGCAGGCTGCCTGCCCTTAAGGACCGAGGGCGTACCTGGCACTTCAAATGCTTCTGCCCGGAGAAACAAAACTCAGCACCCCAGGTTCATGGTCTCAGTTTGCAGAGCTCCAGGGGCACTCTCAAAGCAGCACGAGTTGGCACAGGTGGCAGCTTGTCCCTGGGCAGCATCTTGATATTCGTGGAAATCCTGTAGGCAGCCTGCCCCTAAGGAACAAGGGCCTACCTGGTACTGACAAAGGCTTCTGCCCGGGAAAACAAAACCCACCACCCCACGTTTCTGGTCTCAGTTTGCAGAGCTCCGTGGGCACTCTCAAAGCAGCCCGAGTTGCCACAGGTGGCAGCTTGTCCCTGGGCAGCATCTTGATATTTGTGGAAATCCTGCAGGCAGCCGGCCCCCAAGGGCCAAGGCCTGACCTGGTACTGACAAAGGCTTCTGCCCGGCGAAACAAAACCCAGCACCCCACGTTTCTGGTCTCAGTTTGCAGAGCTCCATGGGCACTCTCAAACCAGACCGAGTTGGCACAGGTGGCAGCTTGTCCCTGGGCGGAAACTTGATTTTCGTGGAAATCCTGGTGCCAGCCTCCCCCAAAGGCCCGAGGGCCTACCTGGTCCTGCAAATGATTCTGCCCGGGAAAACAGCACCGACAAACCCACGTTCCTGGTCTCAGTTTGAAGAACTCCGTGGGCACTCTCAAAGCAGCCCGAGTTGGCACAGGTGGCAGAATATCCCTGGGCAGCATTTTGATATTCGGGGAAATCTTGCTTCCAGGCTGTCCCTAAGGAACAAGGGCCTACTTGGTACTGACAAAGGCTTCTGCCCTGGAAAACAAAACCCAGCACCCCACGTTTCTGGTCTCAGTTTGCAGAGCACCATGGGCACTCTCAAAGCAGCGTGAGTTGGCACAGGTGGCAGCTTGTCCCTGGGCGGCATCTTGATATTTGTGGAAATCCTGCAGGCAGCCGGCCCCCAAGGGCCAAGGGCCTACCTGGTACTGACAAAGGCTTCTGCCAGGGGAAACAAAACCCAGCAACCCACGTTTCTGGTCTCAGTTTGCAGAGCTCCATGGGCACCATCAAAGCAGCCCGAGTTGGCACAGGTGGCAGCTTGTCCCTGGGCAGCATCTTGATATTCGTGGAAATCCAGCAGGCAGTCGGCCCTGAAATTCCGAGGGCCTACCTGGTACTGACAAATGCTTCTGCCCGGGGAAACAAAACACACCAACACACGTTCCTGTTCTCACTTTGCAGAGCTCCAAGGGCACTCTCAAAGCAGCGCGAGTTGGCACAGGTGGCAGCTTGTCCTTTGGCAGCATCTTGATATTCATGGAAATCCAGCAGGCTGCCTGCCCTTAAAGACCAAGGGCCTACCTGGCACTGCAAATGCTTCTGCCCAGGGAAACAAAACTCAGCACCCCAGGTTCATGGTCTCAGTTTGCAGAGCTCCATGGGCACTCTCAAAGCAGCCCGAGTTGGCACAGGTGGCAGCTTGTCCCTGGGCAGCATCTTGATATTCGTGGAAATCTTCCTGCCAGCCTGCCCCTAAGGAACAAGGGCCTACCTGGCACTGAGAGAGGCTTCTGCCCGGGAAAACAAAACCCACAATCCTACGTTCCTGGTCTCAGTTTGCAGAGCTCCGTGGGCACCCTCATAGCAGCACGAGTTGGCCCAAGTGGCAGCTTGTCCCTGGGCGGCATCTTGATATTCGTGGAAATTGAGCCGCCAGCCTGCCCCTGATGAACAAGGGCCCTCCTGGTACTGACAAAGGCTTCTGCCCAGGGAAACAAAACCCACCACCCCACGTTCCACATCTCAGTTTTCAGAGCTCCATGGGCACTCTCAAAGCAGCCTGAGTTGGCACAGGTGGCAGCTTGTCCCTGGGCGGCATCTTGATATTGGCGGAAATCCAGCAGGCAGACGGCCCCTAAGGACTGAGGGCCTACCTGATACTGACACAGCTTCTGCCCCGGAATACAAAACTCACCAGCCCACGTTCCTGGTCTCAGTTGGCAGAGCTCTTTAGGCACTCTGCAAGCAGCCTGACTTGGCACTGGTGGCAGCCTGTCCCTTGGTGGCAACTTGAAATTCGTGGAAATCTAGCAACCAGCTAGCCGCAGTGGGCTGGTGTTGTGCGGCTTGCTTCTTCACCTCCTGCAAGCTGCCGGCTCTCCGTCTAGCGAAGGCGAAAGAGCCGCTACTTCGCGCACTGCTGCTTGTGCCGGTGGCGGTGCGCTCCGGAGCGCTGCTTCGGGCGAAAGACGCCGGCCAGCGGCACTTCGCTCCGGATAGCCCCGTACCTCCGTCTTCTGCCTCTCTCGTCGTCTGCATCCTAGCCAAAAGCTTCTCCATGACTTCTCGCCGAGAGAGAAAGTGTGCCAGCACTGCAAACATCTACCGATCTTGTTTGACGAGTTCACCCAGTTCTTTGCATCTCGCAGCGCAAAGAGACCCGCAAGAGTTTCCACGGAGCGTTGCAGGAGCACTAGCAAGATGCATTGCAAAGTTTTCCAAAAACTTCTTCCATTCGCATGCTAACGTGATTTTCAAAGGCATGCGAGTGGCAATCCACCATCCCGCAGCAGTTAGAGAGCTGCGCCCACAATGCTGCTGTTGTGCGGCTTACTTCTTCACCTCCTGCAAGCTGCCGGCTCTCCGTCTAGCGAAAGCGAAAGAGCCGCTACTTCGCGCACTGCTGCTTGTGCCGGTGGCGGTGCGCTCCGGCGCGCTGCTTCGTGCGAAAGACGCCGGCCAGCGGCACTTCGCTCCGGACAGCCCCGTACCTCCGTCTTCTGCCTCTCTCGTCGTCTGCATCCTAGCCTAAAGCTTCTCCATGACTTCTCGCCGAGAGAGAAAGTGTGCCAGCTCTGTAAACATCTTCCGATCTTGCTTGACGAGTTCACCCAGTTCTTTGCATCTCGCAGCGCAAAGAGACCCGCAAGAGTTTCCACGGAGCGTTGCAAGAGCACTAGCAAGATGCATTGCAAAGTTGCCAAAAAACTTCTTCCATTCGCATGCTAACGTGATTTTCAAAGGCATGCGAGTGGCAATCCACCATCCCGCAGCAGTTCGAGAGCTGCGCCCACAATGCTGCTGTTGTGCGGCTTACTTCTTCACCTCCTGCAAGCTGCCGGCTCTCCGTCTAGCGAAAGCGAAAGAGCCGCTACTTCGCGCACTGCTGCTTGTGCCGGTGGCGGTGCGCTCCGGCGCGCTGCTTCGTGCGAAAGACGCCGGCCAGCGGCACTTCGCTCCGGACAGCCCCGTACCTCCGTCTTCTGCCTCTCTCGTCGTCTGCATCCTAGCCAAAAGCTTCTGCATGACTTCTCGCCGAGAGAGAAAGTGTGCCAGCTCTGTAAACATCTTCCGATCTTGCTTGACGAGTTCACCCAGTTCTTTGCATCTCGCAGCGCAAAGAGAACCGCAAGAGTTTCCACGGAGCGTTGCAAGAGCACTAGCAAGATGCATTGCAAAGTTGCCAAAAAACTTCTTCCATTCGCATGCTAACGTGATTTTCATAGGCATACGAGTGGCAATCCACCATCCCGCAGCAGTAAGCGAGCTGCGCCCACAATGCTGCTGTTGTGCGGCTTGCTTCTTCACCTCCTGCAAGCTGCCGGCTCTCCGTCTAGCGAAAGCGAAAGAGCCGCTACTTCGCGCACTGCTGCTTGTGCCGGTGGCGGTGCGCTCCGGCGCGCTGCTTCGTGCGAAAGACGCCGGCCAGCGGCACTTCGCTCCGGACAGCCCCGTACCTCCGTCTTCTGCCTCTCTCGTCGTCTGCATCCTAGCCTAAAGCTTCTCCATGACTTCTCGCCGAGAGAGAAAGTGTGCCAGCTCTGTAAACATCTTCCGATCTTGCTTGACGAGTTCACCCAGTTCTTTGCATCTCGCAGCGCAAAGAGACCCGCAAGAGTTTCCACGGAGCGTTGCAAGAGCACTAGCAAGATGCATTGCAAAGTTGCCAAAAAACTTCTTCCATTCGCATGCTAACGTGATTTTCAAAGGCATGCGAGTGGCAATCCACCATCCCGCAGCAGTTCGAGAGCTGCGCCCACAATGCTGCTGTTGTGCGGCTTACTTCTTCACCTCCTGCAAGCTGCCGGCTCTCCGTCTAGCGAAAGCGAAAGAGCCGCTACTTCGCGCACTGCTGCTTGTGCCGGTGGCGGTGCGCTCCGGCGCGCTGCTTCGTGCGAAAGACGCCGGCCAGCGGCACTTCGCTCCGGACAGCCCCGTACCTCCGTCTTCTGCCTCTCTCGTCGTCTGCATCCTAGCCAAAAGCTTCTCCATGACTTCTCGCCGAGAGAGAAAGTGTGCCAGCTCTGTAAACATCTTCCGATCTTGCTTGACGAGTTCACCCAGTTCTTTGCATCTCGCAGCGCAAAGAGAACCGCAAGAGTTTCCACGGAGCGTTGCAAGAGCACTAGCAAGATGCATTGCAGAGTTGCCAAAAAACTTCTTCCATTCGCATGCTAACGTGATTTTCATAGGCATACGAGTGGCAATCCACCATCCCGCAGCAGTAAGCGAGCTGCGCCCACAATGCTGCTGTTGTGCGGCTTGCTTCTTCACCTCCTGCAAGCTGCCGGCTCTCCGTCTAGAGAAAGCGAAAGAGCCGCTACTTCGCGCACTGCTGCTTGTGCCGGTGGCGGTGCGCTCCGGAGCGCTGCTTCGTGCGAAAGACGCCGGCCAGCGGCACTTCGCTCCGGACAGCCCCGTACCTCCGTCTTCTGCCTCTCTCGTCGTCTGCATCCTAGCCAAAAGCTTCTCCATGACTTCTCGCTGAGAGAGAAAGTGTGCCAGCACTGCAAACATCTTCCGATCTTGCTTGACGAGTTCACCCAGTTCTTTGCATCTCGCAGCTCAAAGAGACCCGCAAGAGTTTCCACGGAGCGTTGCAGGAGCACTAGCAAGATGCATTGCAAAGTTGTCCAAAAACTTCTTCCATTCGCATGCTAACGTGATTTTCATAGGCATACGAATGGCAATCCACCATCCCGCAGCAGTAAGAGAGCTGCGCCCACAATGCTGCTGTTGTGCGGCTTGCTTCTTCACCTCCTGCAAGCTGCCGGCTCTCCGTCTAGCGAAGGCGAAAGAGCCGCTACTTCGCGCACTGCTGCTTGTGCCGGTGGCGGTGCGCTCCGGCGCGCTGCTTCGGGCGAAAGACGCCGGCCAGCGGCACTTCACTCCGGACAGCCCCGTACCTCCGTCTTCTGCCTCTCTCGTCGTCTGCATCCTAGCCTAAAGCTTCTCCATGACTTCTCGCCGAGAGAGAAAGTGTGCCAGCTCTGCAAACATCTTCCGATCTTGCTTGATGAGTTCACCCAGTTCTTTGCATCTCGCAGCGCAAAGAGACCCGCAAGAGTTTCCACGGAGCGTTGCAGGAGCACTAGCAAGATGCATTGCGAAGTTGTCCAAAAACTTCTTCCATTCGCATGCTAACGTGATTTTCAAAGGCATGCGAGTGGCAATCCACCATCCCGCAGCAGTTCGAGAGCTGCGCCCACAATGCTGCTGTTGTGCGGCTTACTTCTTCACCTCCTGCAAGCTGCCGGCTCTCCGTCTAGCGAAAGCGAAAGAGCCGCTACTTTGCGCACTGCTGCTTGTGCCGGTGGCGGTGCGCTCCGGCGCGCTGCTTCGGGCGAAAGACGCCGGCCAGCGGCACTTCGCTCCGGACAGCCCCGTACCTCCGTCTTCTGCCTCTCTCGTCGTCTGCATCCTAGCCTAAAGCTTCTCCCTGACTTCTCGCCGAGAGAGAAAGTGTGCCAGCTCTGCAAACATCTTCCGATCTTGCTTGACGAGTTCACCCAGTTCTTTGCATCTCGCAGCGCAAAGAGACCCGCAAGAGTTTCCACGGAGCGTTGCAAGAGCACTACCAAGATGCATTGCAAAGTTGCCAAAAAACTTCTTCCATTCGCATGCTAACGTGATTTTCATAGGCATACGAGTGGCAATCCACCATCCCGCAGCAGTAAGAGAGCTGCGCCCACAATGCTGCTGTTGTGCGGCTTGCTTCTTCACCTCCTGCAAGCTGCCGGCTCTCCGTCTAGCGAAAGCGAAAGAGCCGCTACTTCGCGCACTGCTGCTTGTGCCGGTGGCGGTGCGCTCCGGAGCGCTGCTTCGGGCGAAAGACGCCGGCCAGCGGCACTTCGCTCCGGACAGCCCCGTACCTCCGTCTTCTGCCTCTCTCGTCGTCTGCATCCTAGCCAAAAGCTTCTCCATGACTTCTCGCCGAGAGAGAAAGTGTGCCAGCACTGCAAACATCTTCCGATCTTGCTTGACGAGTTCACCCAGTTCTTTGCATCTCGCAGCTCAAAGAGACCCGCAAGAGTTTCCACGGAGCGTTGCAGGAGCACTAGCAAGATGCATTGCAAAGTTGTCCAAAAACTTCTTCCATTCGCATGCTAACGTGATTTTCATAGGCATACGAATGGCAATCCACCATCCCGCAGCAGTAAGAGAGCTGCGCCCACAATGCTGCTGTTGTGCGGCTTGCTTCTTCACCTCCTGCAAGCTGCCGGCTCTCCGTCTAGCGAAAGCGAAAGAGCCGCTACTTCGCGCACTGCTGCTTGTGCCGGTGGCGGTGCGCTCCGGAGCGCTGCTTCGGGCGAAAGAGGCCGGCCAGCGGCACTTCGCTCCGGACAGCCCCGTACCTCCGTCTTCTGCCTCTCTCGTCGTCTGCATCCTAGCCAAAAGCTTCTCCATGACTTCTTGCCGAGAGAGAAAGTGTGCCAGCACTGCAAACATCTTCCGATCTTGCTTGACGAGTTCACCCAGTTCTTTGCATCTCGCAGCTCAAAGAGACCCGCAAGAGTTTCCACGGAGCGTTGCAGGAGCACTAGCAAGATGCATTGCAAAGTTGTCCAAAAACTTCTTCCATTCGCATGCTAACGTGATTTTCATAGGCATACGAATGGCAATCCACCATCCCGCAGCAGTAAGAGAGCTGCGCCCACAATGCTGCTGTTGTGCGGCTTGCTTCTTCACCTCCTGCAAGCTGCCGGCTCTCCGTCTAGCGAAAGCGAAAGAGCCGCTACTTCGCGCACTGCTGCTTGTGCCGGTGGCGGTGCGCTCCGGAGTGCTGCTTCGGCCGAAAGACGCCGGCCAGCGGCACTTCGCTCCGGACAGCCCCGTACCTCCGGCTTCTGCCTCTCTCGTCGTCTGCATCCTAGCCTAAAGCTTCTCCATGACTTCTCGCCGAGAGAGAAAGTGTGCCAGCTCTGCAAACATCTTCCGATCTTGCTTGACGAGTTCACCCAGTTCTTTGCATCTCGCAGCGCAAAGAGACCCGCAAGAGTTTCCACGGAGCGTTGCAAGAGCACTAGCAAGATGCATTGCAAAGTTTTCCAAAAACTTCTTCCATTCGCATGCTAACGTGATTTTCAAAGGCATGCGAGTGGCAATCCACCATCCCGCAGCAGTTCGAGAGCTGCGCCCACAATGCTGCTGTTGTGCGGCTTACTTCTTCACCTCCTGCAAGCTGCCGGCTCTCCGTCTAGCGAAGGCGAAAGAGCCGCTACTTCGCGCACTGCTGCTTGTGCCGGTGGCGGTGCGCTCCGGCGAGCTGCTTCGGGCAAAAGACGCCGGCCAGCGGCACTTCGCTCCGGACAGCCCCATACCTCCGTCTTCTGCCTCTCTCGTCGTCTGCATCCTAGCCTAAAGCTTCTCCCTGACTTTTCGCCGAGAGAGAAAGTGTGCCAGCTCTGCAAACATCTTCCGATCTTGCTTGACGAGTTCACCCAGTTCTTTGCATCTTGCAGCGCAAAGAGACCCGCAAGAGTTTCCACGGAGCGTTGTAAGAGCACTACCAAGATGCATTGCAAAGTTGCCAAAAAACTTCTTCCATTCGCATGCTAACGTGATTTTCATAGGCATACGAGTGGCAATCCACCATCCCGCAGCAGTAAGAGAGCTGCGCCCACAATGCTGCTGTTGTGCGGCTTGCTCCTTCACCTCCTGCAAGCTGCCGGCTCTCCGTCTAGCGAAAGTGAAAGAGCCGCTACTTCGCGCACTGCTGCTTGTGCCGGTGGCGGTGCGCTCCGGAGCGCTGCTTCGGGCGAAAGACGCCGGCCAGCGGCACTTCGCTCCGGACAGCCCCGTACCTCCGGCTTCTGCCTCTCTCGTCGTCTGCATCCTAGCCTAAAGCTTCTCCCTGACTTCTCGCCGAGAGAGAAAGTGTGCCAGCTCTGCAAACATCTTCCGATCTTGCTTGACGAGTTCACCCAGTTCTTTGCATCTCGCAGCGCAAAGAGACCCGCAAGAGTTTCCACGGAGCGTTGCAAGAGCACTACCAAGATGCATTGCAAAGTTGCCAAAAAACTTCTTCCATTCGCATGCTAACGTGATTTTCATAGGCATACGAGTGGCAATCCACCATCCCGCAGCAGTAAGAGAGCTGCGCCCACAATGCTGCTGTTGTGCGGCTTGCTCCTTCACCTCCTGCAAGCTGCCGGCTCTCCGTCTAGCGAAAGTGAAAGAGCCGCTACTTCGCGCACTGCTGCTTGTGCCGGTGGCGGTGCGCTCCGGAGCGCTGCTTCGGGCGAAAGACGCCGGCCAGCGGCACTTCGCTCCGGACAGCCCCATACCTCCGTCTTCTGCCTCTCTCGTCGTCTGCATCCTAGCCAAAAGCTTCTCCATGACTTCTCGCCGAGAGAGAAAGTGTGCCAGCACTGCAAACATCTTCCGATTTTGTTTGACGAGTTCACCCAGTTCTTTGCATCTCGCAGCGCAAAGAGACCCGCAAGAGTTTCCACGGAGCGTTGCAGGAGCACTAGCAAGATGCATTGCAAAGTTGTCCAAAAACTTCTTCCATTCGCATGCTAACGTGATTTTCAAAGGCATACGAGTGGCAATCCACCATCCCGCAGCAGTAAGAGAGCTGCGCCCACAATGCTGCTGTTGTGCGGCTTGCTTCTTCACCTCCTGCAAGCTGCCGGCTCTCCGTCTAGCGAAAGCGAAAGAGCCGCTACTTCGCGCACTGCTGCTTGTGCCGGTGGCGGTGCGCTCCGGCGCGCTGCTTCCGGCGAAAGACGCCGGCCAGCGGCCCTTCGCTCCGGACAGCCCCGTACCTCCGTCTTCTGCCTCTCTCGTCGTCTGCATCCTAGCCAAAAGCTTCTCCATGACTTCTCGCCGAGAGAGAAAGTGTGCCAGCTCTGCAAACATCTTCCGATCTTGCTTGACGAGTTCACCCAGTTCTTTGCATCTCGCAGCTCAAAGAGACCCGCAAGAGTTTCCACGGAGTGTTGCAGGAGCACTAGCAAGATGCATTGCAAAGTTGTCCAAAAACTTCTTCCATTCGCATGCTAACGTGATTTTCAAAGGCATACGAGTGGCAATCCACCATCCCGCAGCAGTAAGAGAGCTGCGCCCACAATGCTGCTGTTGTGCGGCTTGCTTCTTCACCTCCTGCAAGCTGCCGGCTCTCCGTCTAGCGAAAGCGAAAGAGCCGCTACTTCGCGCACTGCTGCTTGTGCCGGTGGCGGTGCGCTCCGGCGCGCTGCTTCCGGCGAAAGACGCCGGCCAGCGGCACTTCGCTCCGGACAGCCCCGTACCTCCGTCTTCTGCCTCTCTCGTCGTCTGCATCCTAGCCAAAAGCTTCTCCATGACTTCTCGCCGAGAGAGAAAGTGTGCCAGCTCTGCAAACATCTTCCGATCTTGCTTGACGAGTTCACCCAGTTCTTTGCATCTCGCAGCGCAAAGAGACCCGCAAGAGTTTCCACGGAGCGTTGCAGGAGCACTAGCAAGATGCATTGCAAAGTTTTCCAAAAACTTCTTCCATTCGCATGCTAACGTGATTTTCAAAGGCATGCGAGTGGCAATCCACCATCCCGCAGCAGTTCGAGAGCTGCGCCCACAATGCTGCTGTTGTGCGGCTTACTTCTTCACCTCCTGCAAGCTGCCGGCTCTCCGTCTAGCGAAGGCGAAAGAGCCGCTACTTCGCGCACTGCTGCTTGTGCCGGTGGCGGTGCGCTCCGGCGCGCTGCTTCGGGCGAAAGACGCCGGCCAGCGGCACTTCGCTCCGGACAGCCCCGTACCTCCGTCTTCTGCCTCTCTCGTCGTCTGCATCCTAGCCTAAAGCTTCTCCCTGACTTCTCGCCGAGAGAGAAAGTGTGCCAGCTCTGCAAACATCTTCCGATCTTGCTTGACGAGTTCACCCAGTTCTTTGCATCTCGCAGCTCAAAGAGACCCGCAAGAGTTTCCACGGAGTGTTGCAGGAGCACTAGCAAGATGCATTGCAAAGTTGTCCAAAAACTTCTTCCATTCGCATGCTAACGTGATTTTCAAAGGCATACGAGTGGCAATCCACCATCCCGCAGCAGTAAGAGAGCTGCGCCCACAATGCTGCTGTTGTGCGGCTTGCTTCTTCACCTCCTGCAAGCTGCCGGCTCTCCGTCTAGCGAAAGCGAAAGAGCCGCTACTTCGCGCACTGCTGCTTGTGCCGGTGGCGGTGCGCTCCGGAGCGCTGCTTCGGGCGAAAGACGCCGGCCAGCGGCACTTCGCTCCGGACAGCCCCGTACCTCCGTCTTCTGCCTCTCTCGTCGTCTGCATCCTAGCCAAAAGCTTCTCCATGACTTCTCGCCGAGAGAGAAAGTGTGCCAGCACTGCAAACATCTTCCGATCTTGCTTGACGAGTTCACCCAGTTCTTTGCATCTCGCAGCTCAAAGAGACCCGCAAGCGTTTCCACGGAGCGTTGCAGGAGCACTAGCAAGATGCATTGCAAAGTTGTCCAAAAACTTCTTCCATTCGCATGCTAACGTGATTTTCAAAGGCATACGAGTGGCAATCCACCATCCCGCAGCAGTAAGAGAGCTGCGCCCACAATGCTGCTGTTGTGCGGCTTGCTTCTTCACCTCCTGCAAGCTGCCGGCTCTCCGTCTAGCGAAAGCGAAAGAGCCGCTACTTCGCGCACTGCTGCTTGTGCCGGTGGCGGTGCGCTCCGGCGCGCTGCTTCCGGCGAAAGACGCCGGCCAGCGGCCCTTCGCTCCGGACAGCCCCGTACCTCCGTCTTCTGCCTCTCTCGTCGTCTGCATCCTAGCCAAAAGCTTCTCCATGACTTCTCGCCGAGAGAGAAAGTGTGCCAGCTCTGCAAACATCTTCCGATCTTGCTTGACGAGTTCACCCAGTTCTTTGCATCTCGCAGCTCAAAGAGACCCGCAAGAGTTTCCACGGAGCGTTGCAGGAGCACTAGCAAGATGCATTGCAAAGTTGTCCAAAAACTTCTTCCATTCGCATGCTAACGTGATTTTCAAAGGCATACGAGTGGCAATCCACCATCCCGCAGCAGTAAGAGAGCTGCGCCCACAATGCTGCTGTTGTGCGGCTTGCTTCTTCACCTCCTGCAAGCTGCCGGCTCTCCGTCTAGCGAAAGCGAAAGAGCCGCTACTTCGCGCACTGCTGCTTGTGCCGGTGGCGGTGCGCTCCGGCGCGCTGCTTCCGGCGAAAGACGCCGGCCAGCGGCACTTCGCTCCGGACAGCCCCGTACCTCCGTCTTCTGCCTCTCTCGTCGTCTGCATCCTAGCCAAAAGCTTCTCCATGACTTCTCGCCGAGAGAGAAAGTGTGCCAGCTCTGCAAACATCTTCCGATCTTGCTTGACGAGTTCACCCAGTTCTTTGCATCTCGCAGCGCAAAGAGACCCGCAAGAGTTTCCACGGAGCGTTGCAGGAGCACTAGCAAGATGCATTGCAAAGTTTTCCAAAAACTTCTTCCATTCGCATGCTAACGTGATTTTCAAAGGCATGCGAGTGGCAATCCACCATCCCGCAGCAGTTCGAGAGCTGCGCCCACAATGCTGCTGTTGTGCGGCTTACTTCTTCACCTCCTGCAAGCTGCCGGCTCTCCGTCTAGCGAAGGCGAAAGAGCCGCTACTTCGCGCACTGCTGCTTGTGCCGGTGGCGGTGCGCTCCGGCGCGCTGCTTTGGGCGAAAGACGCCGGCCAGCGGCACTTCGCTCCGGACAGCCCCGTACCTCCGTCTTCTGCCTCTCTCGTCGTCTGCATCCTAGCCTAAAGCTTCTCCCTGACTTCTCGCCGAGAGAGAAAGTGTGCCAGCTCTGCAAACATCTTCCGATCTTGCTTGACGAGTTCACCCAGTTCTTTGCATCTCGCAGCGCAAAGAGACCCGCAAGAGTTTCCACGGAGCGTTGCAGGAGCACTAGCAAGATGCATTGCAAAGTTGTCCAAAAACTTCTTCCATTCGCATGCTAACGTGATTTTCAAAGGCATACGAGTGGCAATCCACCATCCCGCAGCAGTAAGAGAGCTGCGCCCACAATGCTGCTGTTGTGCGGCTTGCTTCTTCACCTCCTGCAAGCTGCCGGCTCTCCGTCTAGCGAAAGCGAAAGAGCCGCTACTTCGCGCACTTCTGCTTGTGCCGGTGGCGGTGCGCTCCGGAGCGCTGCTTCGGGCGAAAGACGCCGGCCAGCGGCACTTCGCTCCGGACAGCCCCGTACCTCCGTCTTCTGCCTCTCTCGTCGTCTGCATCCTAGCCAAAAGCTTCTCCATGACTTCTCGCCGAGAGAGAAAGTGTGCCAGCACTGCAAACATCTTCCGATCTTGCTTGACGAGTTCACCCAGTTCTTTGCATCTCGCAGCTCAAAGAGACCCGCAAGAGTTTCCACGGAGCGTTGCAGGAGCACTAGCAAGATGCATTGCAAAGTTGTCCAAAAACTTCTTCCATTCGCATGCTAACGTGATTTTCAAAGGCATACGAGTGGCAATCCACCATCCCGCAGCAGTAAGAGAGCTGCGCCCACAATGCTGCTGTTGTGCGGCTTGCTTCTTCACCTCCTGCAAGCTGCCGGCTCTCCGTCTAGCGAAAGCGAAAGAGCCGCTACTTCGCGCACTGCTGCTTGTGCCGGTGGCGGTGCGCTCCGGCGCGCTGCTTCCGGCGAAAGACGCCGGCCAGCGGCCCTTCGCTCCGGACAGCCCCGTACCTCCGTCTTCTGCCTCTCTCGTCGTCTGCATCCTAGCCAAAAGCTTCTCCATGACTTCTCGCCGAGAGAGAAAGTGTGCCAGCTCTGCAAACATCTTCCGATCTTGCTTGACGAGTTCACCCAGTTCTTTGCATCTCGCAGCTCAAAGAGACCCGCAAGAGTTTCCACGGAGCGTTGCAGGAGCACTAGCAAGATGCATTGCAAAGTTGTCCAAAAACTTCTTCCATTCGCATGCTAACGTGATTTTCAAAGGCATACGAGTGGCAATCCACCATCCCGCAGCAGTAAGAGAGCTGCGCCCACAATGCTGCTGTTGTGCGGCTTGCTTCTTCACCTCCTGCAAGCTGCCGGCTCTCCGTCTAGCGAAAGCGAAAGAGCCGCTACTTCGCGCACTGCTGCTTGTGCCGGTGGCGGTGCGCTCCGGCGCGCTGCTTCCGGCGAAAGACGCCGGCCAGCGGCACTTCGCTCCGGACAGCCCCGTACCTCCGTCTTCTGCCTCTCTCGTCGTCTGCATCCTAGCCAAAAGCTTCTCCATGACTTCTCGCCGAGAGAGAAAGTGTGCCAGCTCTGCAAACATCTTCCGATCTTGCTTGACGAGTTCACCCAGTTCTTTGCATCTCGCAGCGCAAAGAGACCCGCAAGAGTTTCCACGGAGCGTTGCAGGAGCACTAGCAAGATGCATTGCAAAGTTTTCCAAAAACTTCTTCCATTCGCATGCTAACGTGATTTTCAAAGGCATGCGAGTGGCAATCCACCATCCCGCAGCAGTTCGAGAGCTGCGCCCACAATGCTGCTGTTGTGCGGCTTACTTCTTCACCTCCTGCAAGCTGCCGGCTCTCCGTCTAGCGAAGGCGAAAGAGCCGCTACTTCGCGCACTGCTGCTTGTGCCGGTGGCGGTGCGCTCCGGCGCGCTGCTTTGGGCGAAAGACGCCGGCCAGCGGCACTTCGCTCCGGACAGCCCCGTACCTCCGTCTTCTGCCTCTCTCGTCGTCTGCATCCTAGCCTAAAGCTTCTCCCTGACTTCTCGCCGAGAGAGAAAGTGTGCCAGCTCTGCAAACATCTTCCGATCTTGCTTGACGAGTTCACCCAGTTCTTTGCATCTCGCAGCGCAAAGAGACCCGCAAGAGTTTCCACGGAGCGTTGCAGGAGCACTAGCAAGATGCATTGCAAAGTTGTCCAAAAACTTCTTCCATTCGCATGCTAACGTGATTTTCAAAGGCATACGAGTGGCAATCCACCATCCCGCAGCAGTAAGAGAGCTGCGCCCACAATGCTGCTGTTGTGCGGCTTGCTTCTTCACCTCCTGCAAGCTGCCGGCTCTCCGTCTAGCGAAAGCGAAAGAGCCGCTACTTCGCGCACTGCTGCTTGTGCCGGTGGCGGTGCGCTCCGGAGCGCTGCTTCGGGCGAAAGACGCCGGCCAGCGGCACTTCGCTCCGGACAGCCCCGTACCTCCGTCTTCTGCCTCTCTCGTCGTCTGCATCCTAGCCAAAAGCTTCTCCATGACTTCTCGCCGAGAGAGAAAGTGTGCCAGCACTGCAAACATCTTCCGATCTTGCTTGACGAGTTCACCCAGTTCTTTGCATCTCGCAGCTCAAAGAGACCCGCAAGAGTTTCCACGGAGCGTTGCAGGAGCACTAGCAAGATGCATTGCAAAGTTGTCCAAAAACTTCTTCCATTCGCATGCTAACGTGATTTTCAAAGGCATACGAGTGGCAATCCACCATCCCGCAGCAGTAAGAGAGCTGCGCCCCACAATGCTGCTGTTGTGCGGCTTGCTTCTTCACCTCCTGCAAGCTGCCGGCTCTCCGTCTAGCGAAAGCGAAAGAGCCGCTACTTCGCGCACTGCTGCTTGTGCCGGTGGCGGTGCGCTCCGGCGCGCTGCTTCCGGCGAAAGACGCCGGCCAGCGGCCCTTCGCTCCGGACAGCCCCGTACCTCCGTCTTCTGCCTCTCTCGTCGTCTGCATCCTAGCCAAAAGCTTCTCCATGACTTCTCGCCGAGAGAGAAAGTGTGCCAGCTCTGCAAACATCTTCCGATCTTGCTTGACGAGTTCACCCAGTTCTTTGCATCTCGCAGCTCAAAGAGACCCGCAAGAGTTTCCACGGAGTGTTGCAGGAGCACTAGCAAGATGCATTGCAAAGTTGTCCAAAAACTTCTTCCATTCGCATGCTAACGTGATTTTCAAAGGCATACGAGTGGCAATCCACCATCCCGCAGCAGTAAGAGAGCTGCGCCCACAATGCTGCTGTTGTGCGGCTTGCTTCTTCACCTCCTGCAAGCTGCCGGCTCTCCGTCTAGCGAAAGCGAAAGAGCCGCTACTTCGCGCACTGCTGCTTGTGCCGGTGGCGGTGCGCTCCGGCGCGCTGCTTCGGGCGAAAGACGCCGGCCAGCGGCCTTTCGCTCCGGACAGCCCCGTACCTCCGTCTTCTGCCTCTCTCGTCGTCTGCATCCTAGCCAAAAGCTTCTCCATGACTTCTCGCCGAGAGAGAAAGTGTGCCAGCTCTGCAAACATCTTCCGATCTTGCTTGACGAGTTCACCCAGTTCTTTGCATCTCGCAGCGCAAAGAGACCCGCAAGAGTTTCCACGGAGCGTTGCAGGAGCACTAGCAAGATGCATTGCAAAGTTGTCCAAAAACTTCTTCCATTCGCATGCTAACGTGATTTTCAAAGGCATGCGAGTGGCAATCCACCATCCCGCAGCAGTTCGAGAGCTGCGCCCACAATGCTGCTGTTGTGCGGCTTACTTCTTCACCTCCTGCAAGCTGCCGGCTCTCCGTCTAGCGAAGGTGAAAGAGCCGCTACTTCGCGCACTGCTGCTTGTGCCGGTGGCGGTGCGCTCCGGCGCGCTGCTTCGGGCGAAAGACGCCGGCCAGCGGCACTTCGCTCCGGACAGCCCCATACCTCCGTCTTCTGCCTCTCTCGTCGTCTGCATCCTAGCCTAAAGCTTCTCCCTGACTTCTCGCCGAGAGAGAAAGTGTGCCAGCTCTGCAAACATCTTCCGATCTTGCTTGACGAGTTCACCCAGTTCTTTGCATCTCGCAGCGCAAAGAGACCCGCAAGAGTTTCCACGGAGCGTTGCAGGAGCACTAGCAAGATGCATTGCAAAGTTGTCCAAAAACTTCTTCCATTCGCATGCTAACGTGATTTTCAAAGGCATACGAGTGGCAATCCACCATCCCGCAGCAGTAAGCGAGCTGCGCCCACAATGCTGCTGTTGTGCGGCTTGCTTCTTCACCTCCTGCAAGCTGCCGGCTCTCCGTCTAGCGAAAGCGAAAGAGCCGCTACTTCGCGCACTGCTGCTTGTGCCGGTGGCGGTGCGCTCCGGAGCGCTGCTTCGGGCGAAAGACGCCGGCCAGCGGCACTTCGCTCCGGACAGCCCCGTACCTCCGTCTTCTGCCTCTCTCGTTGTCTGCATCCTAGCCAAAAGCTTCTCCATGACTTCTCGCCGAGAGAGAAAGTGTGCCAGCACTGCAAACATCTTCCGATCTTGCTTGACGAGTTCACCCAGTTCTTTGCATCTCGCAGCTCAAAGAGACCCGCAAGAGTTTCCACGGAGCGTTGCAGGAGCACTAGCAAGATGCATTGCAAAGTTGTCCAAAAACTTCTTCCATTCGCATGCTAACGTGATTTTCAAAGGCATACGAGTGGCAATCCACCATCCCGCAGCAGTAAGAGAGCTGCGCCCACAATGCTGCTGTTGTGCGGCTTGCTTCTTCACCTCCTGCAAGCTGCCGGCTCTCCGTCTAGCGAAAGCGAAAGAGCCGCTACTTCGCGCACTGCTGCTTGTGCCGGTGGCGGTGCGCTCCGGCGCGCTGCTTCGGGCGAAAGACGCCGGCCAGCGGCACTTCGCTCCGGACAGCCCGTACCTCCGTCT
>NW_024037337.1:0-49883 GCF_015832195.1 Motacilla alba alba
GTTTCCCTGGGCAGAAGCCTTTGTCAGTACCAGGAAGGCCCTTGTTCCTCAGGGGCAGGCTGCCGGCTGGATTTCCACGAATATCAAGATGCTGCCCAGGGACAAGCTGCCACTTGTGCCAACTCGCGCTGCTTTGAGAGTGCCCACGGAGCTCTGCAAACTGAGACCTGGAAGGTAGGGTTGTGGGTTTTGTTTTCCCGGGCAGAAGCCTTTGTCAGTACCAGGTAGGCCCTTGTTCCTTAGGGGCAGGCTGCCTGCAGGATTTCCACGAATATCAAGATGCTGCCCAGGGACAAGCTGCCACCTGTGCCAACTCGTGCTGCTTTGAGAGTGCCCATGGAGCTCTGCAAACTGAGACCATGAACCTGGGGTGCTGAGTTTTGTTTCTCCGGGCAGAAGCATTTGAAGTGCCAGGTACGCCCTCGGTCCTTAAGGGCAGGCAGCCTGCTGGATTTCCACGAATATCAAGATGCTGCCCAGGGACAAGCTGCCACCTGTGCCAACTCGGGCTGCTTTGAGAGTGCCCACGGAGTTCTTCAAACTGAGAGCAGAAACGTGGTGTTCTGAGTTTTGTTTTCCCGGGCAGAAGCCTTTGTCAGTACCAGGTCGGCCCTTGGCCCTTGGGGGCCAGCTGCCTGCAGGATTTCCACGAATATCAAAATGCTGCCCAGGGACAAGCTGCCACTTGTGCCAACTTGGGCTGCTTTGAGAGTGCCCACGGAGCTCTTCAAACTGAGCCAAAGTATGTGGGATTTCGGGTTTTGTTTTCCCGGGCAGAAGCCTTTGTCAGTACGAAGTAGGCCCTCAGCCCTTAGAGGCAGTCTGCCTGCTGGATTTCCACGAATATCAAGATGCCACCCAGGGACAAGCTGCCACCTGTGCCAACTCGGGCTGCTTTGAGAGTGCCCATGGAGCTCTGCAAAGTTAGACCAGGAACTTGCCTTGGTGAGTTTTGTTTCCCCGGGCAGAAGCATTTGCAGTACCAGGCAGGCTCTCGGAACTTCAGGGCCGTCTGCCTGCTGGATTTCCACGAATATCAAGATGCTGCCCAGGGACAAGCTGCCACTTGGGCCAACTCGCGCTGCTTTGGGGGTGCCCACGGAGCTCTGCAAACTGAGACCATAACCTAGGGTTGTGGGTTTTGTTTTCTCGGGCAGAAGCCTCTTTCAGTACCAGGTAGGCCCTTGTTCCTTAGGTGCAGGCTGGCAGCAAGCTTTCCACGAATATCAAGATGCTGCCCAGGGATATTCTGCCACCTGTGCCAACTCGGGCTGCTTTGAGAGTGCCCACGGAGCTCTGCAAACTGAGACCATGAACCTGGGGTGCTGAGTTTTGTTTCTCCGGGCAGAAGCATTTGCAGTGCCAGGTAGGCCCTCGGTCCTTAAGGGCAGGCAGCCTGCTGGATTTCCACGAATATCAAGATGCTGCCCAGGGACAAGCTGCCACCTGTGCCAACTCACGCTGCTTTGAGAGTGCCCATGGTGCTCTGCAAACTGAGACCTGGAACGTGGGGTGCTGGGTTTTGTTTTCCAGGGCAGAAGCCTTTGTCAGTACCAAGTAGGCCCTTGTTCCTTAGGGACAGCCTGGAAGCAAGATTTCCCCGAATATCAAAATGCTGCCCAGGGATATTCTGCCACCTGTGCCAACTCAGGCTGCTTTGAGAGTGCCCACGGAGTTCTTCAAACTGAGACCAGGAACGTGGGTTTGTCGGTGTTGTTTTCCCGGGCAGAAACATTTGCAGGACCAGGTAGGCCCTCGGCCCTTTGGGGGAGGCTGGCACCAGGATTTCCACGAAAATCAAGTTTCCGCCCAGGGACAAGCTGCCACCTTTGCCAACTCACACTGCTTTGAGAGTGCCCACGGAGCTCTGCAAACTGTGACCAGGACCGTGGGGTGCTGAGTTTTGTTTTCCCGGGCAGAAGTATTTGTCAGTACTAGGTAGGCCCACGGTCTTTCAGGGCCGTCAGCCTGCTGAATTTCCACGAATATCAGGATGCTGCCCACGGAGGAGCTGCCACCTGTGCCAACTCGGGCTGCTTTGAGAGTGCCCATGGAGCTCTGCAAACTGGGACCAGGAAAGTGGTGTTCTGAGTATTGTTTTCCCGGGCAGAAGCCTTTGTCAGTGTCAGGTCGGCCCTTGTTCCACAGCGGCAGGCTGCCTGCTGGATTTCCACAAATATCAAGATGCCGCCCAGGGACAAGCTGCCACCTGTGCCAACTCGGGCTGGTTTGAGAGTGCCCATGGAGCTCTGCAAACTGAGACCTGGAACGTGGGGTGGTGGGTTTTGTTTCCCCGGGCAGAAGCCTTTGTCAGTACCAGGTCAGGCCTTGGCCCTTGGGGGCCGGCTGCCTGCAGGATTTCCACAAATATCAAGATGCCGCCCAGGGACAAGCTGCCACCTGTGCCAACTCGGGCTGCTTTGAGAGTGCCCACGGAGCTCTGCAAACTGAGACCAGAAACGTGGGGTGCTGGGTTTTGTTTTCCCGGGCAGAAGCCTTTGTCAGTACCAGGTCGGCCCTTGGCCCTTGGGGGCCGGCTGCCTGCAGGATTTCCACAAATATCAAGATGCCGCCCAGGGACAAGCTGCCACCTGTGCCAACTCGGGCTGCTTTGAGAGTGCCCACGGTGCTCTGCAAACTGAGATGTGGAACGTGGGGTGGTGGATTTTGTTTCCCTGGGCAGAAGCCTTTGTCAGTACCAGGAAGGCCCTTGTTCCTCAGGGGCAGGCTGCCGGCTGGATTTCCACGAATATCAAGATGCTGCCCAGGGACAAGCTGCCACTTGTGCCAACTCGCGCTGCTTTGAGGGTGCCCACGGAGCTCTGCAAACTGAGACCAGGAAGGTAGGGTTGTGGGTTTTGTTTTCCCGGGCAGAAGCCTTTGTCAGTACCAGGAAGGCCCTTGTTCCTCAGGGGCAGGCTGCCTGCAGGATTTCCACGAATATCAAGATGCTGCCCAGGGACAAGCTGCCACCTGTGCCAACTCGTGCTTCTTTGAGAGTGCCCATGGAGCTCTGCAAACTGAGACCATGAACCTGGGGTGCTGAGTTTTGTTTCTCCGGGCAGAAGCATTTGAATGCCAGGTAGGCCCTCGGTCCTTAAGGGCAGGCAGCCTGCTGGATTTCCACGAATATCAAGATGCTGCCCAGGGACAAGCTGCCACCTGTGCCAACTCACGCTGCTTTGAGAGTGCCCATGGTGCTCTGCAAACTGAGACCAGAAACGTGGTGTTCTGAGTTTTGTTTTCCCGGGCAGAAGCCTTTGTCAGTACCAGGTCGGCCCTTGGCCCTTGGGGGCCAGCTGCCTGCAGGATTTCCACGAATATCAATATGCTGCCCAGGGACAAGCTGCCACTTGTGCCAACTTGGGCTGCTTTGAGAGTGCCCACGGAGCTCTTCAAACTGAGAGAAAGTATGTGGGGTTATGGGTTTTGTTTTCCCGGGCAGAAGCCTTTGTCAGTACGAAGTAGGCCCTCAGCCCTTAGAGGCAGTCTGCCTGCTGGATTTCCACGAATATCAAGATGCCACCCAGGGACAAGCTGCCACCTGTGCCAACTCGGGCTGCTTTGAGAGTGCCCATGGAGCTCTGCAAAGTTAGACCAGGAACTTGCCTTGGTGAGTTTTGTTTCCCCGGGCAGAAGCATTTGCAGTACCAGGCAGGCTCTCGGAACTTCAGGGCCGTCTGCCTGCTGGATTTCCACGAATATCAAGATGCTGCCCAGGGACAAGCTGCCACTTGGGCCAACTCGCGCTGCTTTGGGGGTGCCCACGGAGCTCTGCAAACTGAGACCATAACCTAGGGTTGTGGGTTTTGTTTTCTCGGGCAGAAGCCTCTTTCAGTACCAGGTAGGCCCTTGTTCCTTAGGGGCAGGCTGCCTGCTGAATTTCCACGAATATCAAGATGCTGCCCAGGGACAAGCTGCCACCTGTGCCAGCTCGGGCTGCTTTGAGGGTGCCCACGGAGCTCTAAAAACTGAGACAGGGTACATGGGGTTATGGGTTATGTTTCCCCGGGCAGAAGCCATTGTAAGTACCAGGTAGGCCCTCGGCCCTTAGGGGCAGGCTGGCAGCAAGACTTCCACGAATATCAAGATGCCGCCCAGGGACAAGCTGCCACCTGTGCCAACTCACGCTGCTTTGAGAGTGCCCACGGATCTCTTCAAACTGAGCCAAAGTATGTGGGGTTTCGGGTTTCTTTTTCCCGGGCAGAACCCTTTGTCAGTACCAAGTAGGACCTCGGCCCTTAGAGGCAGTCTGCCTGCTGGATTTCCACGCATATCTAGATGCCGCCCAGGAACAAGCTACCACCTGTGCCAACTTGGGCTGCTTTGAGAGTACCCATGGTGCTCTACAAACAGAAACCAGGAGCGTGGGATGGTGAGTTTTTTTTTTTCCTCGGCAGAAGCCTTTGTCAGTAACAGGTAGGCCCTCGGCCCTTAGAGGCAGTCTGCCTGCTGGATTTCCCCGAATATCAAGATGCCGCCCAGGGATATTCTGCCACCTGTGCCAACTCGGGCTGCTTTGAGAGTGCCCATGGAGCTCTGCAAACTGAGACCGGGACCGTGGGGTTCTGAGTTTTGTTTTCCCCGGCAGAAGCCTTTGTCAGTACCAGGTAGGCCTTCGGCCCTATGGGTCCGGTTGCAGGCTGGATTTCCCCGAATAACAAGATGCCGCCCAGGGACAAGCTGCCACCTGTGCCAACTCGGGCTGCTTTGAGAGTGCCCATGGAGCTCTGCAAACTGAGACCTGGAACGTGGGGTGGTGGGTTTTGTTTCCCCGGGCAGAAGCCTTTGTTATTACCAGGTCAGGCCTTGGCCCTTGGGGGCCGGCTGCCTGCAGGATTTCCACAAATATCAAGATGCCGCCCAGGGACAAGCTGCCATCTGTGCCAACTCGGGCTGCTTTGAGAGTGCCCACGGAGCTCTGCAAACTGAGACCAGAAACGTGGGGTGCTGGGTTTTGTTTTCCCGGGCAGAAGCCTTTGTCAGTACCATGTCGGCCCTTGGCCCTTGGGGGCCGGCTGCCTGCAGGATTTCCACAAATATCAAGATGCCGCCCAGGGACAAGCTGCCACCTGTGCCAACTCGGGCTGCTTTGAGAGTGCCCACGGTGCTCTGCAAACTGAGATGTGGAACGTGGGGTGGTGGATTTTGTTTCCCTGGGCAGAAGCCTTTGTCAATACCAGGAAGGCCCTTGTTCCTCAGGGGCAGGCTGCCGGCTGGATTTCCACGAATATCAATATGCTGCCCAGGGACAAGCTGCCACTTGTGCCAACTCGCGCTGCTTTGAGGGTGCCCACGGAGCTCTTCAAACTGGGAGAAAGTATGTGGGGTTATGGGTTTTGTTTTCCCGGGCAGAAGCCTTTGTCAGTACGAAGTAGGCCCTCAGCCCTTAGAGGCAGTCTGCCTGCTGGATTTCCACGAATATCAAGATGCCACCCAGGGACAAGCTGCCACCTGTGCCAACTCGGGCTGCTTTGAGAGTGCCCATGGAGCTCTGCAAAGTTAGACCAGGAACTTGCCTTGGTGAGTTTTGTTTCCCCGGGCAGAAGCATTTGCAGTACCAGGCGGGCTCTCGGAACTTCAGGGCCGTCTGCCTGCTGGATTTCCACGAATATCAAGATGCTGCCCAGGGACAAGCTGCCACTTGGGCCAACTCGCGCTGCTTTGGGGGTGCCCACGGAGCTCTGCAAACTGAGACCATAACCTAGGGTTGTGGGTTTTGTTTTCTCGGGCAGAAGCCTCTCTCAGTATCAGGTAGGCCCTTGTTCCTTAGGGGCAGGCTGCCTGCTGAATTTCCACGAATATCAAGATGCTGCCCAGGGACCAGCTGCCACTTGGGCCAACTCGCGCTGCTATGAGGGTGCCCACGGAGCTCTGCAAACTGAGACCAGGAACGTAGGACTGTGGGTTTTGTTTTCCCGGGCAGAAGCCTCTCTCAGTACCAGGTATGCCCTTGTTCCTTAGGTGCAGGCTGGCAGCAAGCTTTCCACGAATATCAAGATGCTGCCCAGGGATATTCTGCCACCTGTGCCAACTCGGGCTGCTTTGAGAGTGCCCACGGAGCTCTGCAAACTGAGACCATGAACCTGGGGTGCTGAGTTTTGTTTCTCCGGGCAGAAGCATTTGCAGTGCCAGGTAGGCCCTCGGTCCTTAAGGGCAGGCAGCCTGCTGGATTTCCACGAATATCAAGATGCTGCCCAGGGACAAGCTGCCACCTGTGCCAACTCACGCTGCTTTGAGAGTGCCCATGGTGCTCTGCAAACTGAGACCAGAAACGTGGGGTGCTGGGTTTTGTTTTCCAGGGCAGAAGCCTTTGTCAGTACCAAGTAGGCCCTTGTTCCTTAGGGACAGCCTGGAAGCAAGATTTCCCCGAATATCAAAATGCTGCCCAGGGATATTCTGCCACCTGTGCCAACTCGGGCTGCTTTGAGAGTGCCCACGGAGTCCTTCAAACTGAGACCAGGAACGTGGGTTTGTCGGTGTTGTTTTCCCGGGCAGAAACATTTGCAGGACCAGGTAGGCCCTCGGCCCTTTGGGGGAGGCTGGCACCAGGATTTCCACGAAAATCAAGTTTCCGCCCAGGGACAAGCTGCCACCTTTGCCAACTCACGCTGCTTTGAGAGTGCCCACGGAGCTCTGCAAACTGTGACCAGGACCGTGGGGTGCTGAGTTTTGTTTTCCCGGGCAGAAGTATTTGTCAGTACTAGGTAGGCCCACGGTCTTTCAGGGCCGTCAGCCTGCTGAATTTCCACGAATATCAGGATGCTGCCCACGGAGGAGCTGCCACCTGTGCCAACTCGGGCTGCTTTGAGAGTGCCCATGGTGCTCTGCAAACTGAGACCAGAAACGTGGGGTGCTGGGTTTTGTTTTCCAGGGCAGAAGCCTTTGTCAGTACCAGGAGGGTCCTTGTTCCTTATGGGCAGTCTGCCTGCTGGATTTCCACGAATATCAAGATGCTGCCCAGGGACAAGCTGCCACCTGTGCCAACTCGGGCTGCTTTGAGAGTGCCCATGGAGCTCTGCAAACTGGGACCAGGAAAGTGGTGTTCTGAGTATTGTTTTCCCGGTCAGAAGCCTTTGTCAGTGTCAGGTCGGCCCTTGTTCCACAGGGGCAGGCTGCCTGCTGGATTTCCACGAATATCAAGATGCTGCCCAGGGACAAGCTGCCACTTGTGCCAACTCGCGCTGCTTTGAGGGTGCCCACGGAGCTCTGCAAACTGAGACCAGGAAGGTAGGGTTGTGGGTTTTGTTTTCCCGGGCAGAAGCCTTTGTCAGTACCAGGAAGGCCCTTGTTCCTCAGGGGCAGGCTGCCTGCAGGATTTCCACGAATATCAAGATGCTGCCCAGGGACAAGCTGCCACCTGTGCCAACTCGTGCTTCTTTGAGAGTGCCCATGGAGCTCTGCAAACTGAGACCATGAACCTGGGGTGCTGAGTTTTGTTTCTCCGGGCAGAAGCATTTGAATGCCAGGTAGGCCCTCGGTCCTTAAGGGCAGGCAGCCTGCTGGATTTCCACGAATATCAAGATGCTGCCCAGGGACAAGCTGCCACCTGTGCCAACTCACGCTGCTTTGAGAGTGCCCATGGTGCTCTGCAAACTGAGACCAGAAACGTGGTGTTCTGAGTTTTGTTTTCCCGGGCAGAAGCCTTTGTCAGTACCAGGTCGGCCCTTGGCCCTTGGGGGCCAGCTGCCTGCAGGATTTCCACGAATATCAATATGCTGCCCAGGGACAAGCTGCCACTTGTGCCAACTTGGGCTGCTTTGAGAGTGCCCACGGAGCTCTTCAAACTGAGAGAAAGTATGTGGGGTTATGGGTTTTGTTTTCCCGGGCAGAAGCCTTTGTCAGTACGAAGTAGGCCCTCAGCCCTTAGAGGCAGTCTGCCTGCTGGATTTCCACGAATATCAAGATGCTGCCCAGGGACAAGCTGCCACTTGGGCCAACTCGCGCTGCTTTGGGGGTGCCCACGGAGCTCTGCAAACTGAGACCATAACCTAGGGTTGTGGGTTTTGTTTTCTCGGGCAGAAGCCTCTTTCAGTACCAGGTAGGCCCTTGTTCCTTAGGGGCAGGCTGCCTGCTGAATTTCCACGAATATCAAGATGCTGCCCAGGGACAAGCTGCCACCTGTGCCAGCTCGGGCTGCTTTGAGGGTGCCCACGGAGCTCTAAAAACTGAGACAGGGTACATGGGGTTATGGGTTATGTTTCCCCGGGCAGAAGCCATTGTAAGTACCAGGTAGGCCCTCGGCCCTTAGGGGCAGGCTGGCAGCAAGACTTCCACGAATATCAAGATGCCGCCCAGGGACAAGCTGCCACCTGTGCCAACTCACGCTGCTTTGAGAGTGCCCACGGATCTCTTCAAACTGAGCCAAAGTATGTGGGGTTTCGGGTTTCTTTTTCCCGGGCAGAACCCTTTGTCAGTACCAAGTAGGACCTCGGCCCTTAGAGGCAGTCTGCCTGCTGGATTTCCACGCATATCTAGATGCCGCCCAGGAACAAGCTACCACCTGTGCCAACTTGGGCTGCTTTGAGAGTACCCATGGTGCTCTACAAACAGAAACCAGGAGCGTGGGATGGTGAGTTTTTTTTTTTCCTCGGCAGAAGCCTTTGTCAGTAACAGGTAGGCCCTCGGCCCTTCATGGCTGGCTGCCTGCTGGATTTCCCCGAATATCAAGATGCCGCCCAGGGATATTCTGCCACCTGTGCCAACTCGGGCTGCTTTGAGAGTGCCCATGGAGCTCTGCAAACTGAGACCGGGACCGTGGGGTTCTGAGTTTTGTTTTCCCGGCAGAAGCCTTTGTCAGTACCAGGTAGGCCTTCGGCCCTATGGGTCCGGTTGCAGGCTGGATTTCCCCGAATAACAAGATGCCGCCCAGGGACAAGCTGCCACCTGTGCCAACTCGGGCTGCTTTGAGAGTGCCCATGGAGCTCTGCAAACTGAGACCTGGAACGTGGGGTGGTGGGTTTTGTTTCCCCGGGCAGAAGCCTTTGTTATTACCAGGTCAGGCCTTGGCCCTTGGGGGCCGGCTGCCTGCAGGATTTCCACAAATATCAAGATGCCGCCCAGGGACAAGCTGCCATCTGTGCCAACTCGGGCTGCTTTGAGAGTGCCCACGGAGCTCTGCAAACTGAGACCAGAAACGTGGGGTGCTGGGTTTTGTTTTCCCGGGCAGAAGCCTTTGTCAGTACCATGTCGGCCCTTGGCCCTTGGGGGCCGGCTGCCTGCAGGATTTCCACAAATATCAAGATGCCGCCCAGGGACAAGCTGCCACCTGTGCCAACTCGGGCTGCTTTGAGAGTGCCCACGGTGCTCTGCAAACTGAGATGTGGAACGTGGGGTGGTGGATTTTGTTTCCCTGGGCAGAAGCCTTTGTCAATACCAGGAAGGCCCTTGTTCCTCAGGGGCAGGCTGCCGGCTGGATTTCCACGAATATCAATATGCTGCCCAGGGACAAGCTGCCACTTGTGCCAACTCGCGCTGCTTTGAGGGTGCCCACGGAGCTCTTCAAACTGGGAGAAAGTATGTGGGGTTATGGGTTTTGTTTTCCCGGGCAGAAGCCTTTGTCAGTACGAAGTAGGCCCTCAGCCCTTAGAGGCAGTCTGCCTGCTGGATTTCCACGAATATCAAGATGCCACCCAGGGACAAGCTGCCACCTGTGCCAACTCGGGCTGCTTTGAGAGTGCCCATGGAGCTCTGCAAAGTTAGACCAGGAACTTGCCTTGGTGAGTTTTGTTTCCCCGGGCAGAAGCATTTGCAGTACCAGGCGGGCTCTCGGAACTTCAGGGCCGTCTGCCTGCTGGATTTCCACGAATATCAAGATGCTGCCCAGGGACAAGCTGCCACTTGGGCCAACTCGCGCTGCTTTGGGGGTGCCCACGGAGCTCTGCAAACTGAGACCATAACCTAGGGTTGTGGGTTTTGTTTTCTCGGGCAGAAGCCTCTCTCAGTATCAGGTAGGCCCTTGTTCCTTAGGGGCAGGCTGCCTGCTGAATTTCCACGAATATCAAGATGCTGCCCAGGGACCAGCTGCCACTTGGGCCAACTCGCGCTGCTATGAGGGTGCCCACGGAGCTCTGCAAACTGAGACCAGGAACGTAGGACTGTGGGTTTTGTTTTCCCGGGCAGAAGCCTCTCTCAGTACCAGGTATGCCCTTGTTCCTTAGGTGCAGGCTGGCAGCAAGCTTTCCACGAATATCAAGATGCTGCCCAGGGATATTCTGCCACCTGTGCCAACTCGGGCTGCTTTGAGAGTGCCCACGGAGCTCTGCAAACTGAGACCATGAACCTGGGGTGCTGAGTTTTGTTTCTCCGGGCAGAAGCATTTGCAGTGCCAGGTAGGCCCTCGGTCCTTAAGGGCAGGCAGCCTGCTGGATTTCCACGAATATCAAGATGCTGCCCAGGGACAAGCTGCCACCTGTGCCAACTCACGCTGCTTTGAGAGTGCCCATGGTGCTCTGCAAACTGAGACCAGAAACGTGGGGTGCTGGGTTTTGTTTTCCAGGGCAGAAGCCTTTGTCAGTACCAAGTAGGCCCTTGTTCCTTAGGGACAGCCTGGAAGCAAGATTTCCCCGAATATCAAAATGCTGCCCAGGGATATTCTGCCACCTGTGCCAACTCGGGCTGCTTTGAGAGTGCCCACGGAGTCCTTCAAACTGAGACCAGGAACGTGGGTTTGTCGGTGTTGTTTTCCCGGGCAGAAACATTTGCAGGACCAGGTAGGCCCTCGGCCCTTTGGGGGAGGCTGGCACCAGGATTTCCACGAAAATCAAGTTTCCGCCCAGGGACAAGCTGCCACCTTTGCCAACTCACGCTGCTTTGAGAGTGCCCACGGAGCTCTGCAAACTGTGACCAGGACCGTGGGGTGCTGAGTTTTGTTTTCCCGGGCAGAAGTATTTGTCAGTACTAGGTAGGCCCACGGTCTTTCAGGGCCGTCAGCCTGCTGAATTTCCACGAATATCAGGATGCTGCCCACGGAGGAGCTGCCACCTGTGCCAACTCGGGCTGCTTTGAGAGTGCCCATGGTGCTCTGCAAACTGAGACCAGAAACGTGGGGGTGCTGGGTTTTGTTTTCCAGGGCAGAAGCCTTTGTCAGTACCAGGAGGGTCCTTGTTCCTTATGGGCAGTCTGCCTGCTGGATTTCCACGAATATCAAGATGCTGCCCAGGGACAAGCTGCCACCTGTGCCAACTCGGGCTGCTTTGAGAGTGCCCATGGAGCTCTGCAAACTGAGACCTGGAACGTGGGGTGGTGGGTTTTGTTTCCCCGGGCAGAAGCCTTTGTCAGTACCAGGTCAGGCCTTGGCCCTTGGGGGCCGGCTGCCTGCAGGATTTCCACAAATATCAAGATGCCGCCCAGGGACAAGCTGCCACCTGTGCCAACTCGGGCTGCTTTGAGAGTGCCCACGGAGCTCTGCAAACTGAGACCAGAAACGTGGGGTGGTGGGTTTTGTTTTCCCGGGCAGAAGCCTTTGTCAGTACCAGGTCGGCCCTTGGCCCTTGGGGGCCGGCTGCCTGCAGGATTTCCACAAATATCAAGATGCCGCCCAGGGACAAGCTGCCACCTGTGCCAACTCGGGCTGCTTTGAGAGTGCCCATGGAGCTCTGCAAAGTTAGACCAGGAACTTGCCTTGGTGAGTTTTGTTTCCCCGGGCAGAAGCATTTGCAGTACCAGGCAGGCTCTCGGAACTTCAGGGCCGTCTGCCTGCTGGATTTCCACGAATATCAAGATGCTGCCCAGGGACAAGCTGCCACTTGGGCCAACTCGCGCTGCTTTGGGGGTGCCCACGGAGCTCTGCAAACTGAGACCATAACCTAGGGTTGTGGGTTTTGTTTTCTCGGGCAGAAGCCTCTTTCAGTACCAGGTAGGCCCTTGTTCCTTAGGGGCAGGCTGCCTGCTGAATTTCCACGAATATCAAGATGCTGCCCAGGGACAAGCTGCCACCTGTGCCAGCTCGGGCTGCTTTGAGGGTGCCCACGGAGCTCTAAAAACTGAGACAGGGTACATGGGGTTATGGGTTATGTTTCCCCGGGCAGAAGCCATTGTAAGTACCAGGTAGGCCCTCGGCCCTTAGGGGCAGGCTGGCAGCAAGACTTCCACGAATATCAAGATGCCGCCCAGGGACAAGCTGCCACCTGTGCCAACTCACGCTGCTTTGAGAGTGCCCACGGATCTCTTCAAACTGAGCCAAAGTATGTGGGGTTTCGGGTTTCTTTTTCCCGGGCAGAACCCTTTGTCAGTACCAAGTAGGACCTCGGCCCTTAGAGGCAGTCTGCCTGCTGGATTTCCACGCATATCTAGATGCCGCCCAGGAACAAGCTACCACCTGTGCCAACTTGGGCTGCTTTGAGAGTACCCATGGTGCTCTACAAACAGAAACCAGGAGCGTGGGATGGTGAGTTTTTTTTTTTCCTCGGCAGAAGCCTTTGTCAGTAACAGGTAGGCCCTCGGCCCTTCATGGCTGGCTGCCTGCTGGATTTCCCCGAATATCAAGATGCCGCCCAGGGATATTCTGCCACCTGTGCCAACTCGGGCTGCTTTGAGAGTGCCCATGGAGCTCTGCAAACTGAGACCGGGACCGTGGGGTTCTGAGTTTTGTTTTCCCGGCAGAAGCCTTTGTCAGTACCAGGTAGGCCTTCGGCCCTATGGGTCCGGTTGCAGGCTGGATTTCCCCGAATAACAAGATGCCGCCCAGGGACAAGCTGCCACCTGTGCCAACTCGGGCTGCTTTGAGAGTGCCCATGGAGCTCTGCAAACTGAGACCTGGAACGTGGGGTGGTGGGTTTTGTTTCCCCGGGCAGAAGCCTTTGTTATTACCAGGTCAGGCCTTGGCCCTTGGGGGCCGGCTGCCTGCAGGATTTCCACAAATATCAAGATGCCGCCCAGGGACAAGCTGCCATCTGTGCCAACTCGGGCTGCTTTGAGAGTGCCCACGGAGCTCTGCAAACTGAGACCAGAAACGTGGGGTGCTGGGTTTTGTTTTCCCGGGCAGAAGCCTTTGTCAGTACCATGTCGGCCCTTGGCCCTTGGGGGCCGGCTGCCTGCAGGATTTCCACAAATATCAAGATGCCGCCCAGGGACAAGCTGCCACCTGTGCCAACTCGGGCTGCTTTGAGAGTGCCCACGGTGCTCTGCAAACTGAGATGTGGAACGTGGGGTGGTGGATTTTGTTTCCCTGGGCAGAAGCCTTTGTCAATACCAGGAAGGCCCTTGTTCCTCAGGGGCAGGCTGCCGGCTGGATTTCCACGAATATCAATATGCTGCCCAGGGACAAGCTGCCACTTGTGCCAACTCGCGCTGCTTTGAGGGTGCCCACGGAGCTCTTCAAACTGGGAGAAAGTATGTGGGGTTATGGGTTTTGTTTTCCCGGGCAGAAGCCTTTGTCAGTACGAAGTAGGCCCTCAGCCCTTAGAGGCAGTCTGCCTGCTGGATTTCCACGAATATCAAGATGCCACCCAGGGACAAGCTGCCACCTGTGCCAACTCGGGCTGCTTTGAGAGTGCCCATGGAGCTCTGCAAAGTTAGACCAGGAACTTGCCTTGGTGAGTTTTGTTTCCCCGGGCAGAAGCATTTGCAGTACCAGGCGGGCTCTCGGAACTTCAGGGCCGTCTGCCTGCTGGATTTCCACGAATATCAAGATGCTGCCCAGGGACAAGCTGCCACTTGGGCCAACTCGCGCTGCTTTGGGGGTGCCCACGGAGCTCTGCAAACTGAGACCATAACCTAGGGTTGTGGGTTTTGTTTTCTCGGGCAGAAGCCTCTCTCAGTATCAGGTAGGCCCTTGTTCCTTAGGGGCAGGCTGCCTGCTGAATTTCCACGAATATCAAGATGCTGCCCAGGGACCAGCTGCCACTTGGGCCAACTCGCGCTGCTATGAGGGTGCCCACGGAGCTCTGCAAACTGAGACCAGGAACGTAGGACTGTGGGTTTTGTTTTCCCGGGCAGAAGCCTCTCTCAGTACCAGGTATGCCCTTGTTCCTTAGGTGCAGGCTGGCAGCAAGCTTTCCACGAATATCAAGATGCTGCCCAGGGATATTCTGCCACCTGTGCCAACTCGGGCTGCTTTGAGAGTGCCCACGGAGCTCTGCAAACTGAGACCAGAAACGTGGGGTGCTGAGTTTTGTTTCTCCGGGCAGAAGCATTTGCAGTGCCAGGTAGGCCCTCGGTCCTTAAGGGCAGGCAGCCTGCTGGATTTCCACGAATATCAAGATGCTGCCCAGGGACAAGCTGCCACCTGTGCCAACTCACGCTGCTTTGAGAGTGCCCATGGTGCTCTGCAAACTGAGACCAGAAACGTGGGGTGCTGGGTTTTGTTTTCCAGGGCAGAAGCCTTTGTCAGTACCAAGTAGGCCCTTGTTCCTTAGGGACAGCCTGGAAGCAAGATTTCCCCGAATATCAAAATGCTGCCCAGGGATATTCTGCCACCTGTGCCAACTCGGGCTGCTTTGAGAGTGCCCACGGAGTCCTTCAAACTGAGACCAGGAACGTGGGTTTGTCGGTGTTGTTTTCCCGGGCAGAAACATTTGCAGGACCAGGTAGGCCCTCGGCCCTTTGGGGGAGGCTGGCACCAGGATTTCCACGAAAATCAAGTTTCCGCCCAGGGACAAGCTGCCACCTTTGCCAACTCACGCTGCTTTGAGAGTGCCCACGGAGCTCTGCAAACTGTGACCAGGACCGTGGGGTGCTGAGTTTTGTTTTCCCGGGCAGAAGTATTTGTCAGTACTAGGTAGGCCCACGGTCTTTCAGGGCCGTCAGCCTGCTGAATTTCCACGAATATCAGGATGCTGCCCACGGAGGAGCTGCCACCTGTGCCAACTCGGGCTGCTTTGAGAGTGCCCATGGTGCTCTGCAAACTGAGACCAGAAACGTGGGGTGCTGGGTTTTGTTTTCCAGGGCAGAAGCCTTTGTCAGTACCAGGAGGGTCCTTGTTCCTTATGGGCAGTCTGCCTGCTGGATTTCCACGAATATCAAGATGCTGCCCAGGGACAAGCTGCCACCTGTGCCAACTCGGGCTGCTTTGAGAGTGCCCATGGAGCTCTGCAAACTGGGACCAGGAAAGTGGTGTTCTGAGTATTGTTTTCCCGGTCAGAAGCCTTTGTCAGTGTCAGGTCGGCCCTTGTTCCACAGGGGCAGGCTGCCTGCTGGATTTCCACGAATATCAAGATGCCGCCCAGGTACAAGCTGCCACCTGTGCCAACTCGGGCTGGTTTGAGAGTGCCCATGGAGCTCTGCAAACTGAGACCTGGAACGTGGGGTGGTGGGTTTTGTTTCCCCGGGCAGAAGCCTTTGTCAGTACCAGGTCAGGCCTTGGCCCTTGGGGGCCGGCTGCCTGCAGGATTTCCACAAATATCAAGATGCCGCCCAGGGACAAGCTGCCACCTGTGCCAACTCGGGCTGCTTTGAGAGTGCCCACGGAGCTCTGCAAACTGAGACCAGAAACGTGGGGTGGTGGGTTTTGTTTTCCCGGGCAGAAGCCTTTGTCAGTACCAGGTCGGCCCTTGGCCCTTGGGGGCCGGCTGCCTGCAGGATTTCCACAAATATCAAGATGCCGCCCAGGGACAAGCTGCCACCTGTGCCAACTCGGGCTGCTTTGAGAGTGCCCATGGAGCTCTGCAAAGTTAGACCAGGAACTTGCCTTGGTGAGTTTTGTTTCCCCGGGCAGAAGCATTTGCAGTACCAGGCAGGCTCTCGGAACTTCAGGGCCGTCTGCCTGCTGGATTTCCACGAATATCAAGATGCTGCCCAGGGACAAGCTGCCACTTGGGCCAACTCGCGCTGCTTTGGGGGTGCCCACGGAGCTCTGCAAACTGAGACCATAACCTAGGGTTGTGGGTTTTGTTTTCTCGGGCAGAAGCCTCTTTCAGTACCAGGTAGGCCCTTGTTCCTTAGGGGCAGGCTGCCTGCTGAATTTCCACGAATATCAAGATGCTGCCCAGGGACAAGCTGCCACCTGTGCCAGCTCGGGCTGCTTTGAGGGTGCCCACGGAGCTCTAAAAACTGAGACAGGGTACATGGGGTTATGGGTTATGTTTCCCCGGGCAGAAGCCATTGTAAGTACCAGGTAGGCCCTCGGCCCTTAGGGGCAGGCTGGCAGCAAGACTTCCACGAATATCAAGATGCCGCCCAGGGACAAGCTGCCACCTGTGCCAACTCACGCTGCTTTGAGAGTGCCCACGGATCTCTTCAAACTGAGCCAAAGTATGTGGGGTTTCGGGTTTCTTTTTCCCGGGCAGAACCCTTTGTCAGTACCAAGTAGGACCTCGGCCCTTAGAGGCAGTCTGCCTGCTGGATTTCCACGCATATCTAGATGCCGCCCAGGAACAAGCTACCACCTGTGCCAACTTGGGCTGCTTTGAGAGTACCCATGGTGCTCTACAAACAGAAACCAGGAGCGTGGGATGGTGAGTTTTTTTTTTTTCCTCGGCAGAAGCCTTTGTCAGTAACAGGTAGGCCCTCGGCCCTTCATGGCTGGCTGCCTGCTGGATTTCCCCGAATATCAAGATGCCGCCCAGGGATATTCTGCCACCTGTGCCAACTCGGGCTGCTTTGAGAGTGCCCATGGAGCTCTGCAAACTGAGACCGGGACCGTGGGGTTCTGAGTTTTGTTTTCCCGGCAGAAGCCTTTGTCAGTACCAGGTAGGCCTTCGGCCCTATGGGTCCGGTTGCAGGCTGGATTTCCCCGAATAACAAGATGCCGCCCAGGGACAAGCTGCCACCTGTGCCAACTCGGGCTGCTTTGAGAGTGCCCATGGAGCTCTGCAAACTGAGACCTGGAACGTGGGGTGGTGGGTTTTGTTTCCCCGGGCAGAAGCCTTTGTTATTACCAGGTCAGGCCTTGGCCCTTGGGGGCCGGCTGCCTGCAGGATTTCCACAAATATCAAGATGCCGCCCAGGGACAAGCTGCCACCTGTGCCAACTCGGGCTGCTTTGAGAGTGCCCACGGTGCTCTGCAAACTGAGATGTGGAACGTGGGGTGGTGGATTTTGTTTCCCTGGGCAGAAGCCTTTGTCAATACCAGGAAGGCCCTTGTTCCTCAGGGGCAGGCTGCCGGCTGGATTTCCACGAATATCAAGATGCTGCCCAGGGACAAGCTGCCACTTGTGCCAACTCGCGCTGCTTTGAGGGTGCCCACGGAGCTCTTCAAACTGGGAGAAAGTATGTGGGGTTATGGGTTTTGTTTTCCCGGGCAGAAGCCTTTGTCAGTACGAAGTAGGCCCTCAGCCCTTAGAGGCAGTCTGCCTGCTGGATTTCCACGAATATCAAGATGCCACCCAGGGACAAGCTGCCACCTGTGCCAACTCGGGCTGCTTTGAGAGTGCCCATGGAGCTCTGCAAAGTTAGACCAGGAACTTGCCTTGGTGAGTTTTGTTTCCCCGGGCAGAAGCATTTGCAGTACCAGGCGGGCTCTCGGAACTTCAGGGCCGTCTGCCTGCTGGATTTCCACGAATATCAAGATGCTGCCCAGGGACAAGCTGCCACTTGGGCCAACTCGCGCTGCTTTGGGGGTGCCCACGGAGCTCTGCAAACTGAGACCATAACCTAGGGTTGTGGGTTTTGTTTTCTCGGGCAGAAGCCTCTCTAAGTATCAGGTAGGCCCTTGTTCCTTAGGGGCAGGCTGCCTGCTGAATTTCCACGAATATCAAGATGCTGCCCAGGGACCAGCTGCCACTTGGGCCAACTCGCGCTGCTATGAGGGTGCCCACGGAGCTCTGCAAACTGAGACCAGGAACGTAGGACTGTGGGTTTTGTTTTCCCGGGCAGAAGCCTCTCTCAGTACCAGGTATGCCCTTGTTCCTTAGGGGCAGGCTGGCAGCAAGCTTTCCACGAATATCAAGATGCTGCCCAGGGATATTCTGCCACCTGTGCCAACTCGGGCTGCTTTGAGAGTGCCCACGGAGCTCTGCAAACTGAGACCATGAACCTGGGGTGCTGAGTTTTGTTTCTCCGGGCAGAAGCATTTGCAGTGCCAGGTAGGCCCTCGGTCCTTAAGGGCAGGCAGCCTGCTGGATTTCCACGAATATCAAGATGCTGCCCAGGGACAAGCTGCCACCTGTGCCAACTCACGCTGCTTTGAGAGTTCCCATGGTGCTCTGCAAACTGAGACCAGAAACGTGGGGTGCTGGGTTTTGTTTTCCAGGGCAGAAGCCTTTGTCAGTACCAAGTAGGCCCTTGTTCCTTAGGGACAGCCTGGAAGCAAGATTTCCCCGAATATCAAAATGCTGCCCAGGGATATTCTGCCACCTGTGCCAACTCGGGCTGCTTTGAGAGTGCCCACGGAGTTCTTCAAACTGAGACCAGGAACGTGGTTTTGTCGGTGTTGTTTTCCCGGGCAGAAACATTTGCAGGACCAGGTAGGCCCTCGGCCCTTTGGGGGAGGCTGGCACCAGGATTTCCACGAAAATCAAGTTTCCGCCCAGGGACAAGCTGCCACCTTTGCCAACTCACGCTGCTTTGAGAGTGCCCACGGAGCTCTGCAAACTGTGACCAGGACCGTGGGGTGCTGAGTTTTGTTTTCCCGGGCAGAAGTATTTGTCAGTACTAGGTAGGCCCACGGTCTTTCAGGGCCGTCAGCCTGCTGAATTTCCACGAATATCAGGATGCTGCCCACGGAGGAGCTGCCACCTGTGCCAACTCGGGCTGCTTTGAGAGTGCCCATGGTGCTCTGCAAACTGAGACCAGAAACGTGGGGTGCTGGGTTTTGTTTTCCAGGGCAGAAGCCTTTGTCAGTACCAGGAGGGTCCTTGTTCCTTATGGGCAGTCTGCCTGCTGGATTTCCACGAATATCAAGATGCTGCCCAGGGACAAGCTGCCACCTGTGCCAACTCGGGCTGCTTTGAGAGTGCCCATGGAGCTCTGCAAACTGGGACCAGGAAAGTGGTGTTCTGAGTATTGTTTTCCCGGTCAGAAGCCTTTGTCAGTGTCAGGTCGGCCCTTGTTCCACAGGGGCAGGCTGCCTGCTGGATTTCCACGAATATCAAGATGCCGCCCAGGGACAAGCTGCCACCTGTGCCAACTCGGGCTGGTTTGAGAGTGCCCATGGAGCTCTGCAAACTGAGACCTGGAACGTGGGGTGGTGGGTTTTGTTTCCCCGGGCAGAAGCCTTTGTCAGTACCAGGTCAGGCCTTGGCCCTTGGGGGCCGGCTGCCTGCAGGATTTCCACAAATATCAAGATGCTGCCCAGGGACAAGCTGCCACCTGTGCCAACTCGGGCTGCTTTGAGAGTGCCCACGGAGCTCTGCAAACTGAGACCAGAAACGTGGGGTGCTGGGTTTTGTTTTCCCGGGCAGAAGCCTTTGTCAGTACCAGGTCGGCCCTTGGCCCTAGGGGGCCGGCTGCCTGCAGGATTTCCACAAATATCAAGATGCTGCCCAGGGACAAGCTGCCACCTGTGCCAACTCGGGCTGCTTTGAGAGTGCCCACGGTGCTCTGCAAACTGAGATGTGGAACGTGGGGTGGTGGATTTTGTTTCCCTGGGCAGAAGCCTTTGTCAGTACCAGGAAGGCCCTTGTTCCTCAGGGGCAGGCTGCCGGCTGGATTTCCACGAATATCAAGATGCTGCCCAGGGACAAGCTGCCACTTGTGCCAACTCGCGCTGCTTTGAGGGTGCCCACGGAGCTCTGCAAACTGAGACCAGGAAGGTAGGGTTGTGGGTTTTGTTTTCCCGGGCAGAAGCCTTTGTCAGTACCAGGTAGGCCCTTGTTCCTTAGGGGCCGGCTGCCTGCAGGATTTCCACGAATATCAAGATGCTGCCCAGGGACAAGCTGCCACCTGTGCCAACTCGTGCTGCTTTGAGAGTGCCCATGGAGCTCTGCAAACTGAGACCATGAACCTGGGGTGCTGAGTTTTGTTTCTCCGGGCAGAAGCATTTGAAGTGCCAGGTAGGCCCTCGGTCCTTAAGGGCAGGCAGCCTGCTGGATTTCCACGAATATCAAGATGCTGCCCAGGGACAAGCTGCCACCTGTGCCAACTCACGCTGCTTTGAGAGTGCCCATGGTGCTCTGCAAACTGAGACCAGAAACGTGGTGTTCTGAGTTTTGTTTTCCCGGGCAGAAGCCTTTGTCAGTACCAGGTCGGCCCTTGGCCCTTGGGGGCCAGCTGCCTGCAGGATTTCCACGAATATCAAAATGCTGCCCAGGGACAAGCTGCCACTTGTGCCAACTTGGGCTGCTTTGAGAGTGCCCACGGAGCTCTTCAAACTGAGAGAAAGTATGTGGGGTTATGGGTTTTGTTTTCCCGGGCAGAAGCCTTTGTCAGTACCAAGTAGGCCCTCAGCCCTTAGAGGCAGTCTGCCTGCTGGATTTCTACGAATATCAAGATGCCACCCAGGGACAAGCTGCCAGCTGTGCCAACTCGGGCTGCTTTGAGAGTGCCCATGGAGCTCTGCAAAGTTAGACCAGGAACTTGCCTTGGTGAGTTTTGTTTCCCCGGGCAGAAGCATTTGCAGTACCAGGCAGGCTCTCGGAACTTCAGGGCCGTCTGCCTGCTGGATTTCCACGAATATCAAGATGCTGCCCAGGGACAAGCTGCCACTTGGGCCAACTCGCGCTGCTTTGGGGGTGCCCACGGAGCTCTGCAAACTGAGACCATAACCTAGGGTTGTGGGTTTTGTTTTCTCGGGCAGAAGCCTCTCTCAGTATCAGGTAGGCCCTTGTTCCTTAGGGGCAGGCTGCCTGCTGAATTTCCACGAATATCAAGATGCTGCCCAGGGACAAGCTGCCACCTGTGCCAGCTCGGGCTGCTTTGAGGGTGCCCACGGAGCTCTAAAAACTGAGACAGGGTACATGGGGTTATGGGTTATGTTTCCCCGGGCAGAAGCCATTGTAAGTACCAGGTAGGCCCTCGGCCCTTAGGGGCAGGCTGGCAGAAAGACTTCCACGAATATCAAGATGCCGCCCAGGGACAAGCTGCCACCTGTGCCAACTCACGCTGCTTTGAGAGTGCCCACGGATCTCTTCAAACTGAGCCAAAGTATGTGGGGTTTCGGGTTTTTTTTTTCCCGGGCAGAACCCTTTGTCAGTACCAAGTAGGACCTCGGCCCTTAGAGGCAGTCTGCCTGCTGGATTTCCACGAATATCAAGATGCCGCCCAGGGATATTCTGCCACCTGTGCCAACTCGGGCTGCTTTGAGAGTGCCCATGGAGCTCTGCAAACTGAGACCGGGACCGTGGGGTTCTGAGTTTTGTTTTCCCGGCAGAAGCCTTTGTCAGTACCAGGTAGGCCTTCGGCCCTATGGGTCCGGTTGCAGGCTGGATTTCCCCGAATAACAAGATGCCGCCCAGGGACAAGCTGCCACCTGTGCCAACTCGGGCTGCTTTGAGAGTGCCCATGGAGCTCTGCAAACTGAGACCTGGAACGTGGGGTGGTGGGTTTTGTTTCCCCGGGCAGAAGCCTTTGTCAGTACCAGGTCAGGCCTTTGCCCTTGGGGGCCGGCTGCCTGCAGGATTTCCACAAATATCAAGATGCCGCCCAGGGACAAGCTGCCACCTGTGCCAACTCGGGCTGCTTTGAGAGTGCCCACGGAGCTCTGCAAACTGAGACCAGAAACGTGGGGTGCTGGGTTTTGTTTTCCCGGGCAGAAGCCTTTGTCAGTACCAGGTCGGCCCTTGGCCCTTGGGGGCCGGCTGCCTGCAGGATTTCCACAAATATCAAGATGCCGCCCAGGGACAAGCTGCCACCTGTGCCAACTCGGGCTGCTTTGAGAGTGCCCACGGTGCTCTGCAAACTGAGATGTGGAACGTGGGGTGGTGGATTTTGTTTCCCTGGGCAGAAGCCTTTGTCAGTACCAGGAAGGCCCTTGTTCCTCAGGGGCAGGCTGCCGGCTGGATTTCCACGAATATCAAGATGCTGCCCAGGGACAAGCTGCCACTTGTGCCAACTCGCGCTGCTTTGAGGGTGCCCACGGAGCTCTTCAAACTGAGAGAAAGTATGTGGGGTTATGGGTTTTGTTTTCCCGGGCAGAAGCCTTTGTCAGTACGAAGTAGGCCCTCAGCCCTTAGAGGCAGTCTGCCTGCTGGATTTCCACGCATATCAAGATGCCACCCAGGGACAAGTTGCCACCTGTGCCAACTCGGGCTGCTTTGAGAGTGCCCATGGAGCTCTGCAAAGTTAGACCAGGAACTTGCCTTGGTGAGTTTTGTTTCCCCGGGCAGAAGCATTTGCAGTACCAGGCAGGCTCTCGGAACTTCAGGGCCGTCTGCCTGCTGGATTTCCACGAATATCAAGATGCTGCCCAGGGACAAGCTGCCACTTGGGCCAACTCGCGCTGCTTTGGGGGTGCCCACGGAGCTCTGCAAACTGAGACCATAACCTAGGGTTGTGGGTTTTGTTTTCTCGGGCAGAAGCCTCTCTAAGTATCAGGTAGGCCCTTGTTCCTTAGGGGCAGGCTGCCTGCTGAATTTCCACGAATATCAAGATGCTGCCCAGGGACCAGCTGCCACTTGGGCCAACTCGTGCTGCTATGAGGGTGCCCACGGAGCTCTGCAAACTGAGACCAGGAACGTAGGACTGTGGGTTTTGTTTTCCCGGGCAGAAGCCTCTCTCAGTACCAGGTATGCCCTTGTTCCTTAGGGGCAGGCTGGCAGCAAGCTTTCCACGAATATCAAGATGCTGCCCAGGGATATTCTGCCACCTGTGCCAACTCGGGCTGCTTTGAGAGTGCCCACGGAGTTCTTCAAACTGAGACCAGGAACGTGGGTTTGTCGGTGTTGTTTTCCCGGGCAGAAACATTTGCAGGACCAGGTAGGCCCTCGGGCCTTTGGGGGAGGCTGGCACCAGGATTTCCACGAAAATCAAGTTTCCGCCCAGGGACAAGCTGCCACCTTTGCCAACTCACGCTGCTTTGAGAGTGCCCACGGAGCTCTGCAAACTGTGACCAGGACCGTGGGGTGCTGAGTTTTGTTTTCCCGGGCAGAAGTATTTGTCAGTACTAGGTAGGCCCACGGTCTTTCAGGGCCGTCAGCCTGCTGAATTTCCACGAATATCAGGATGCTGCCCACGGAGGAGCTGCCACCTGTGCCAACTCGGGCTGCTTTGAGAGTGCCCATGGTGCTCTGCAAACTGAGACCAGAAACGTGGGGTGCTGGGTTTTGTTTTCCAGGGCAGAAGCCTTTGTCAGTACCAGGAGGGTCCTTGTTCCTTATGGGCAGTCTGCCTGCTGGATTTCCACGAATATCAAGATGCTGCCCAGGGACAAGCTGCCACCTGTGCCAACTCGGGCTGCTTTGAGAGTGCCCATGGAGCTCTGCAAACTGGGACCAGGAAAGTGGTGTTCTGAGTATTGTTTTCCCGGTCAGAAGCCTTTGTCAGTGTCAGGTCGGCCCTTGTTCCACAGGGGCAGGCTGCCTGCTGGATTTCCACGAATATCAAGATGCTGCCCAGGGACAAGCTGCCACTTGTGCCAACTCGCGCTGCTTTGAGGGTGCCCACGGAGCTCTGCAAACTGAGACCAGGAAGGTAGGGTTGTGGGTTTTGTTTTCCCGGGCAGAAGCCTTTGTCAGTACCAGGAAGGCCCTTGTTCCTCAGGGGCAGGCTGCCTGCAGGATTTCCACGAATATCAAGATGCTGCCCAGGGACAAGCTGCCACCTGTGCCAACTCGTGCTTCTTTGAGAGTGCCCATGGAGCTCTGCAAACTGAGACCATGAACCTGGGGTGCTGAGTTTTGTTTCTCCGGGCAGAAGCATTTGAATGCCAGGTAGGCCCTCGGTCCTTAAGGGCAGGCAGCCTGCTGGATTTCCACGAATATCAAGATGCTGCCCAGGGACAAGCTGCCACCTGTGCCAACTCACGCTGCTTTGAGAGTGCCCATGGTGCTCTGCAAACTGAGACCAGAAACGTGGTGTTCTGAGTTTTGTTTTCCCGGGCAGAAGCCTTTGTCAGTACCAGGTCGGCCCTTGGCCCTTGGGGGCCAGCTGCCTGCAGGATTTCCACGAATATCAATATGCTGCCCAGGGACAAGCTGCCACTTGTGCCAACTTGGGCTGCTTTGAGAGTGCCCACGGAGCTCTTCAAACTGAGAGAAAGTATGTGGGGTTATGGGTTTTGTTTTCCCGGGCAGAAGCCTTTGTCAGTACGAAGTAGGCCCTCAGCCCTTAGAGGCAGTCTGCCTGCTGGATTTCCACGAATATCAAGATGCCACCCAGGGACAAGCTGCCACCTGTGCCAACTCGGGCTGCTTTGAGAGTGCCCATGGAGCTCTGCAAAGTTAGACCAGGAACTTGCCTTGGTGAGTTTTGTTTCCCCGGGCAGAAGCATTTGCAGTACCAGGCAGGCTCTCGGAACTTCAGGGCCGTCTGCCTGCTGGATTTCCACGAATATCAAGATGCTGCCCAGGGACAAGCTGCCACTTGGGCCAACTCGCGCTGCTTTGGGGGTGCCCACGGAGCTCTGCAAACTGAGACCATAACCTAGGGTTGTGGGTTTTGTTTTCTCGGGCAGAAGCCTCTTTCAGTACCAGGTAGGCCCTTGTTCCTTAGGGGCAGGCTGCCTGCTGAATTTCCACGAATATCAAGATGCTGCCCAGGGACAAGCTGCCACCTGTGCCAGCTCGGGCTGCTTTGAGGGTGCCCACGGAGCTCTAAAAACTGAGACAGGGTACATGGGGTTATGGGTTATGTTTCCCCGGGCAGAAGCCATTGTAAGTACCAGGTAGGCCCTCGGCCCTTAGGGGCAGGCTGGCAGCAAGACTTCCACGAATATCAAGATGCCGCCCAGGGACAAGCTGCCACCTGTGCCAACTCACGCTGCTTTGAGAGTGCCCACGGATCTCTTCAAACTGAGCCAAAGTATGTGGGGTTTCGGGTTTCTTTTTCCCGGGCAGAACCCTTTGTCAGTACCAAGTAGGACCTCGGCCCTTAGAGGCAGTCTGCCTGCTGGATTTCCACGCATATCTAGATGCCGCCCAGGAACAAGCTACCACCTGTGCCAACTTGGGCTGCTTTGAGAGTACCCATGGTGCTCTACAAACAGAAACCAGGAGCGTGGGATGGTGAGTTTTTTTTTTTCCTCGGCAGAAGCCTTTGTCAGTAACAGGTAGGCCCTCGGCCCTTCATGGCTGGCTGCCTGCTGGATTTCCCCGAATATCAAGATGCCGCCCAGGGATATTCTGCCACCTGTGCCAACTCGGGCTGCTTTGAGAGTGCCCATGGAGCTCTGCAAACTGAGACCGGGACCGTGGGGTTCTGAGTTTTGTTTTCCCGGCAGAAGCCTTTGTCAGTACCAGGTAGGCCTTCGGCCCTATGGGTCCGGTTGCAGGCTGGATTTCCCCGAATAACAAGATGCCGCCCAGGGACAAGCTGCCACCTGTGCCAACTCGGGCTGCTTTGAGAGTGCCCATGGAGCTCTGCAAACTGAGACCTGGAACGTGGGGTGGTGGGTTTTGTTTCCCCGGGCAGAAGCCTTTGTTATTACCAGGTCAGGCCTTGGCCCTTGGGGGCCGGCTGCCTGCAGGATTTCCACAAATATCAAGATGCCGCCCAGGGACAAGCTGCCATCTGTGCCAACTCGGGCTGCTTTGAGAGTGCCCACGGAGCTCTGCAAACTGAGACCAGAAACGTGGGGTGCTGGGTTTTGTTTTCCCGGGCAGAAGCCTTTGTCAGTACCATGTCGGCCCTTGGCCCTTGGGGGCCGGCTGCCTGCAGGATTTCCACAAATATCAAGATGCCGCCCAGGGACAAGCTGCCACCTGTGCCAACTCGGGCTGCTTTGAGAGTGCCCACGGTGCTCTGCAAACTGAGATGTGGAACGTGGGGTGGTGGATTTTGTTTCCCTGGGCAGAAGCCTTTGTCAATACCAGGAAGGCCCTTGTTCCTCAGGGGCAGGCTGCCGGCTGGATTTCCACGAATATCAATATGCTGCCCAGGGACAAGCTGCCACTTGTGCCAACTCGCGCTGCTTTGAGGGTGCCCACGGAGCTCTTCAAACTGGGAGAAAGTATGTGGGGTTATGGGTTTTGTTTTTCCCGGGCAGAAGCCTTTGTCAGTACGAAGTAGGCCCTCAGCCCTTAGAGGCAGTCTGCCTGCTGGATTTCCACGAATATCAAGATGCCACCCAGGGACAAGCTGCCACCTGTGCCAACTCGGGCTGCTTTGAGAGTGCCCATGGAGCTCTGCAAAGTTAGACCAGGAACTTGCCTTGGTGAGTTTTGTTTCCCCGGGCAGAAGCATTTGCAGTACCAGGCGGGCTCTCGGAACTTCAGGGCCGTCTGCCTGCTGGATTTCCACGAATATCAAGATGCTGCCCAGGGACAAGCTGCCACTTGGGCCAACTCGCGCTGCTTTGGGGGTGCCCACGGAGCTCTGCAAACTGAGACCATAACCTAGGGTTGTGGGTTTTGTTTTCTCGGGCAGAAGCCTCTCTCAGTATCAGGTAGGCCCTTGTTCCTTAGGGGCAGGCTGCCTGCTGAATTTCCACGAATATCAAGATGCTGCCCAGGGACCAGCTGCCACTTGGGCCAACTCGCGCTGCTATGAGGGTGCCCACGGAGCTCTGCAAACTGAGACCAGGAACGTAGGACTGTGGGTTTTGTTTTCCCGGGCAGAAGCCTCTCTCAGTACCAGGTATGCCCTTGTTCCTTAGGTGCAGGCTGGCAGCAAGCTTTCCACGAATATCAAGATGCTGCCCAGGGATATTCTGCCACCTGTGCCAACTCGGGCTGCTTTGAGAGTGCCCACGGAGCTCTGCAAACTGAGACCATGAACCTGGGGTGCTGAGTTTTGTTTCTCCGGGCAGAAGCATTTGCAGTGCCAGGTAGGCCCTCGGTCCTTAAGGGCAGGCAGCCTGCTGGATTTCCACGAATATCAAGATGCTGCCCAGGGACAAGCTGCCACCTGTGCCAACTCACGCTGCTTTGAGAGTGCCCATGGTGCTCTGCAAACTGAGACCAGAAACGTGGGGTGCTGGGTTTTGTTTTCCAGGGCAGAAGCCTTTGTCAGTACCAAGTAGGCCCTTGTTCCTTAGGGGACAGCCTGGAAGCAAGATTTCCCCGAATATCAAAATGCTGCCCAGGGATATTCTGCCACCTGTGCCAACTCGGGCTGCTTTGAGAGTGCCCACGGAGCTCTTCAAACTGAGACCAGGAACGTGGGTTTGTCGGTTTTGTTTTCCCGGGCAGAAGCATTTGCAGGACCAGGTAGGCCCTCGGTCCTTTGGGGGAGGCTGGCAGCAGGATTTCCACGAATATCAAGATGCTGCCCAGGGACAAGCTGCCACCTTTGCCAACTCACGCTGCTTTGAGAGTGCCCACGGAGCTCTGCAAACTGTGACCAGGACCGTGGGGTGCTGAGTTTTGTTTTCCCGGGCAGAAGTATTTGTCAGTACTAGGTAGGCCCACGGTCTTTCAGGGCCGTCAGCCTGCTGAATTTCCACGAATATCAGGATGCTGCCCAGGGAGGAGCTGCCACCTGTGCCAACTCGGGCTGCTTTGAGAGTGCCCATGGTGCTCTGCAAACTGAGACCAGAAACGTGGGGTGCTGGGTTTTGTTTTCCAGGGCAGAAGCCTTTGTCAGTACCAGGAGGGTCCTTGTTCCTTATGGGCAGTCTGCCTGCTGGATTTCCACGAATATCAAGATGCTGCCCAGGGACAAGCTGCCACCTGTGCCAACTCGGGCTGCTTTGAGAGTGCCCATGGAGCTCTGCAAACTGGGACCAGGAAGTGGTGTTCTGAGTATTGTTTTCCCGGTCAGAAGCCTTTGTCAGTGTCAGGTCGGGCCCTTGTTCCACAGGGGCAGGCTGCCTGCTGGATTTCCACGAATATCAAGATGCTGCCCAGGGACAAGCTGCCACCTGTGCCAACTCGGGCTGCTTTGAGAGTGCCCATGGAGCTCTGCAAACTGAGACCTGGAACGTGGGGTGGTGGGTTTTGTTTCCCCGGGCAGAAGCCTTTGTCAGTACCAGGTCAGGCCTTGGCCCTTGGGGGCCGGCTGCCTGCAGGATTTCCACAAATATCAAGATGCCGCCCAGGGACAAGCTGCCACCTGTGCCAACTCGGGCTGCTTTGAGAGTGCCCACGGAGCTCTGCAAACTGAGACCAGAAACGTGGGGTGGTGGGTTTTGTTTTCCCGGGCAGAAGCCTTTGTCAGTACCAGGTCGGCCCTTGTTCCTTAGGGGCAGGCTGCCTGCAGGATTTCCACGAATATCAAGATGCCGCCCAGGGACAAGCTGCCACCTGTGCCAACTCGGGCTGCTTTGAGAGTGCCCATGGAGCTCTGCAAAGTTAGACCAGGAACTTGCCTTGGTGAGTTTTGTTTCCCCGGGCAGAAGCATTTGCAGTACCAGGCAGGCTCTCGGAACTTCAGGGCCGTCTGCCTGCTGGATTTCCACGAATATCAAGATGCTGCCCAGGGACAAGCTGCCACTTGGGCCAACTCGCGCTGCTTTGGGGGTGCCCACGGAGCTCTGCAAACTGAGACCATAACCTAGGGTTGTGGGTTTTGTTTTCTCGGGCAGAAGCCTCTCTCAGTATCAGGTAGGCCCTTGTTCCTTAGGGGCAGGCTGCCTGCTGAATTTCCACGAATATCAAGATGCTGCCCAGGGACAAGCTGCCACCTGTGCCAGCTCGGGCTGCTTTGAGGGTGCCCACGGAGCTCTAAAAACTGAGACATGGTACATGGGGTTATGGGTTATGTTTCCCCGGGCAGAAGCCATTGTAAGTACCAGGTAGGCCCTCGGCCCTTAGGGGCAGGCTGGCAGCAAGACTTCCACGAATATCAAGATGCCGCCCAGGGACAAGCTGCCACCTGTGCCAACTCACGCTGCTTTGAGAGTGCCCACGGATCTCTTCAAACTGAGCCAAAGTATGTGGGGTTTCGGGTTTTTTTTTCCCGGGCAGAACCCTTTGTCAGTACCAAGTAGGACCTCGGCCCTTAGAGGCAGTCTGCCTGCTGGATTTCCACGCATATCTAGATGCCGCCCAGGAACAAGCTGCCACCTGTGCCAACTTGGGCTGCTTTGAGAGTACCCATGGTGCTCTACAAACAGAAACCAGGAGCGTGGGATGGTGAGTTTTTTTTTTTCCTCGGCAGAAGCCTTTGTCAGTACCAGGTAGGCCCTCGGCCCTTCATGTTTGGCTGCCTGCTGGATTTCCACGAATATCAAGATGCCGCCCAGGGATATTCTGCCACCTGTGCCAACTCGGGCTGCTTTGAGAGTGCCCATGGAGCTCTGCAAACTGAGACCGGGACCGTGGGGTTCTGAGTTTTGTTTTCCCGGCAGAAGCCTTTGTCAGTACCAGGTAGGCCTTCGGCCCTATGGGTCCGGTTGCAGGCTGGATTTCCCCGAATAACAAGATGCCGCCCAGGGACAAGCTGCCACCTGTGCCAACTCGGGCTGCTTTGAGAGTGCCCATGGAGCTCTGCAAACTGAGACCTGGAACGTGGGGTGGTGGGTTTTGTTTCCCCGGGCAGAAGCCTTTGTCAGTACCAGGTCAGGCCTTGGCCCTTGGGGGCCGGCTGCCTGCAGGATTTCCACAAATATCAAGATGCCGCCCAGGGACAAGCTGCCACCTGTGCCAACTCGGGCTGCTTTGAGAGTGCCCACGGAGCTCTGCAAACTGAGACCAGAAACGTGGGGTGCTGGGTTTTGTTTTCCAGGGCAGAAGCCTTTGTCAGTACCAGGTCGGCCCTTGGCCCTTGGGGGCCGGCTGCCTGCAGGATTTCCACAAATATCAAGATGCCGCCCAGGGACAAGCTGCCACCTGTGCCAACTCGGGCTGCTTTGAGAGTGCCCACGGTGCTCTGCAAACTGAGATGTGGAACGTGGGGTGGTGGATTTTGTTTCCCTGGGCAGAAGCCTTTGTCAGTACCAGGAAGGCCCTTGTTCCTCAGGGGCAGGCTGCCGGCTGGATTTCCACGAATATCAAGATGCTGCCCAGGGACAAGCTGCCACTTGTGCCAACTCGCGCTGCTTTGAGGGTGCCCACGGAGCTCTTCAAACTGAGAGAAAGTATGTGGGGTTATGGGTTTTGTTTTCCCGGGCAGAAGCCTTTGTCAGTACGAAGTAGGCCCTCAGCCCTTAGAGGCAGTCTGCCTGCTGGATTTCCACGAATATCAAGATGCCACCCAGGGACAAGCTGCCACCTGTGCCAACTCGGGCTGCTTTGAGAGTGCCCATGGAGCTCTGCAAAGTTAGACCAGGAACTTGCCTTGGTGAGTTTTGTTTCCCCGGGCAGAAGCATTTGCAGTACCAGGCAGGCTCTCGGAACTTCAGGGCCGTCTGCCTGCTGGATTTCCACGAATATCAAGATGCTGCCCAGGGACAAGCTGCCACTTGGGCCAACTCGCGCTGCTTTGGGGGTGCCCACGGAGCTCTGCAAACTGAGACCATAACCTAGGGTTGTGGGTTTTGTTTTCTCGGGCAGAAGCCTCTCTAAGTATCAGGTAGGCCCTTGTTCCTTAGGGGCAGGCTGCCTGCTGAATTTCCACGAATATCAAGATGCTGCCCAGGGACCAGCTGCCACTTGGGCCAACTCGCGCTGCTATGAGGGTGCCCACGGAGCTCTGCAAACTGAGACCAGGAACGTAGGACTGTGGGTTTTGTTTTCCCGGGCAGAAGCCTCTCTCAGTACCAGGTATGCCCTTGTTCCTTAGGGGCAGGCTGGCAGCAAGCTTTCCACGAATATCAAGATGCTGCCCAGGGATATTCTGCCACCTGTGCCAACTCGGGCTGCTTTGAGAGTGCCCACGGAGCTCTGCAAACTGAGACCATGAACCTGGGGTGCTGAGTTTTGTTTCTCCGGGCAGAAGCATTTGCAGTGCCAGGTAGGCCCTCGGTCCTTAAGGGCAGGCAGCCTGCTGGATTTCCACGAATATCAAGATGCTGCCCAGGGACAAGCTGCCACCTGTGCCAACTCACGCTGCTTTGAGAGTGCCCATGGTGCTCTGCAAACTGAGACCAGAAACGTGGGGTGCTGGGTTTTGTTTTCCAGGGCAGAAGCCTTTGTCAGTACCAAGTAGGCCCTTGTTCCTTAGGGACAGCCTGGAAGCAAGATTTCCCCGAATATCAAAATGCTGCCCAGGGATATTCTGCCACCTGTGCCAACTCGGGCTGCTTTGAGAGTGCCCACGGAGTTCTTCAAACTGAGACCAGGAACGTGGGTTTGTCGGTGTTGTTTTCCCGGGCAGAAACATTTGCAGGACCAGGTAGGCCCTCGGCCCTTTGGGGGAGGCTGGCACCAGGATTTCCACGAAAATCAAGTTTCCGCCCAGGGACAAGCTGCCACCTTTGCCAACTCACGCTGCTTTGAGAGTGCCCACGGAGCTCTGCAAACTGTGACCAGGACCGTGGGGTGCTGAGTTTTGTTTTCCCGGGCAGAAGTATTTGTCAGTACTAGGTAGGCCCACGGTCTTTCAGGGCCGTCAGCCTGCTGAATTTCCACGAATATCAGGATGCTGCCCACGGAGGAGCTGCCACCTGTGCCAACTCGGGCTGCTTTGAGAGTGCCCATGGTGCTCTGCAAACTGAGACCAGAACGTGGGGTGCTGGGTTTTGTTTTCCAGGGCAGAAGCCTTTGTCAGTACCAGGAGGGTCCTTGTTCCTTATGGGCAGTCTGCCTGCTGGATTTCCACGAATATCAAGATGCTGCCCAGGGACAAGCTGCCACCTGTGCCAACTCGGGCTGCTTTGAGAGTGCCCATGGAGCTCTGCAAACTGGGACCAGGAAAGTGGTGTTCTGAGTATTGTTTTCCCGGTCAGAAGCCTTTGTCAGTGTCAGGTCGGCCCTTGTTCCACAGGGGCAGGCTGCCTGCTGGATTTCCACGAATATCAAGATGCCGCCCAGGGACAAGCTGCCACCTGTGCCAACTCGGGCTGGTTTGAGAGTGCCCATGGAGCTCTGCAAACTGAGACCTGGAACGTGGGGTGGTGGGTTTTGTTTCCCCGGGCAGAAGCCTTTGTCAGTACCAGGTCAGGCCTTGGCCCTTGGGGGCCGGCTGCCTGCAGGATTTCCACAAATATCAAGATGCTGCCCAGGGACAAGCTGCCACCTGTGCCAACTCGGGCTGCTTTGAGAGTGCCCACGGAGCTCTGCAAACTGAGACCAGAAACGTGGGGTGCTGGGTTTTGTTTTCCCGGGCAGAAGCCTTTGTCAGTACCAGGTCGGCCCTTGGCCCTAGGGGGCCGGCTGCCTGCAGGATTTCCACAAATATCAAGATGCCGCCCAGGGACAAGCTGCCACCTGTGCCAACTCGGGCTGCTTTGAGAGTGCCCACGGTGCTCTGCAAACTGAGATGTGGAACGTGGGGTGGTGGATTTTGTTTCCCTGGGCAGAAGCCTTTGTCAGTACCAGGAAGGCCCTTGTTCCTCAGGGGCAGGCTGCCGGCTGGATTTCCACGAATATCAAGATGCTGCCCAGGGACAAGCTGCCACTTGTGCCAACTCGCGCTGCTTTGAGGGTGCCCACGGAGCTCTGCAAACTGAGACCAGGAAGGTAGGGTTGTGGGTTTTGTTTTCCCGGGCAGAAGCCTTTGTCAGTACCAGGTAGGCCCTTGTTCCTTAGGGGCAGGCTGCCTGCAGGATTTCCACGAATATCAAGATGCTGCCCAGGGACAAGCTGCCACCTGTGCCAACTCGTGCTGCTTTGAGAGTGCCCATGGAGCTCTGCAAACTGAGACCATGAACCTGGGGTGCTGAGTTTTGTTTCTCCGGGCAGAAGCATTTGAAGTGCCAGGTAGGCCCTCGGTCCTTAAGGGCAGGCAGCCTGCTGGATTTCCACGAATATCAAGATGCTGCCCAGGGACAAGCTGCCACCTGTGCCAACTCACGCTGCTTTGAGAGTGCCCATGGTGCTCTGCAAACTGAGACCAGAAACGTGGTGTTCTGAGTTTTGTTTTCCCGGGCAGAAGCCTTTGTCAGTACCAGGTCGGCCCTTGGCCCTTGGGGGCCAGCTGCCTGCAGGATTTCCACGAATATCAAAATGCTGCCCAGGGACAAGCTGCCACTTGTGCCAACTTGGGCTGCTTTGAGAGTGCCCACGGAGCTCTTCAAACTGAGAGAAAGTATGTGGGGTTATGGGTTTTGTTTTCCCGGGCAGAAGCCTTTGTCAGTACCAAGTAGGCCCTCAGCCCTTAGAGGCAGTCTGCCTGCTGGATTTCTACGAATATCAAGATGCCACCCAGGGACAAGCTGCCACCTGTGCCAACTCGGGCTGCTTTGAGAGTGCCCATGGAGCTCTGCAAAGTTAGACCAGGAACTTGCCTTGGTGAGTTTTGTTTCCCCGGGCAGAAGCATTTGCAGTACCAGGCAGGCTCTCGGAACTTCAGGGCCGTCTGCCTGCTGGATTTCCACGAATATCAAGATGCTGCCCAGGGACAAGCTGCCACTTGGGCCAACTCGCGCTGCTTTGGGGGTGCCCACGGAGCTCTGCAAACTGAGACCATAACCTAGGGTTGTGGGTTTTGTTTTCTCGGGCAGAAGCCTCTCTCAGTACCAGGTAGGCCCTTGTTCCTTAGGGGCAGGCTGCCTGCTGAATTTCCACGAATATCAAGATGCTGCCCAGGGACAAGCTGCCACCTGTGCCAGCTCGGGCTGCTTTGAGGGTGCCCACGGAGCTCTAAAAACTGAGACAGGGTACATGGGGTTATGGGTTATGTTTCCCCGGGCAGAAGCCATTGTAAGTACCAGGTAGGCCCTCGGCCCTTAGGGGCAGGCTGGCAGCAAGACTTCCACGAATATCAAGATGCCGCCCAGGGACAAGCTGCCACCTGTGCCAACTCACGCTGCTTTGAGAGTGCCCACGGATCTCTTCAAACTGAGCCAAAGTATGTGGGGTTTCGGGTTTTTTTTTCCCGGGCAGAACCCTTTGTCAGTACCAAGTAGGACCTCGGCCCTTAGAGGCAGTCTGCCTGCTGGATTTCCACGCATATCTAGATGCCGCCCAGGAACAAGCTGCCACCTGTGCCAACTTGGGCTGCTTTGAGAGTACCCATGGTGCTCTACAAACAGAAACCAGGAGCATGGTGAGTCTGCCTGCTGGATTTCCACGAATATCAAGATGCCGCCCAGGGATATTCTGCCACCTGTGCCAACTCGGGCTGCTTTGAGAGTGCCCATGGAGCTCTGCAAACTGAGACCGGGACCGTGGGGTTCTGAGTTTTGTTTTCCCGGCAGAAGCCTTTGTCAGTACCAGGTAGGCCTTCGGCCCTATGGGTCCGGTTGCAGGCTGGATTTCCCCGAATAACAAGATGCCGCCCAGGGACAAGCTGCCACCTGTGCCAACTCGGGCTGCTTTGAGAGTGCCCATGGAGCTCTGCAAACTGAGACCTGGAACGTGGGGTGGTGGGTTTTGTTTCCCCGGGCAGAAGCCTTTGTCAGTACCAGGTCAGGCCTTTGCCCTTGGGGGCCGGCTGCCTGCAGGATTTCCACAAATATCAAGATGCCGCCCAGGGACAAGCTGCCACCTGTGCCAACTCGGGCTGCTTTGAGAGTGCCCACGGAGCTCTGCAAACTGAGACCAGAAACGTGGGGTGCTGGGTTTTGTTTTCCCGGGCAGAAGCCTTTGTCAGTACCAGGTCGGCCCTTGGCCCTTGGGGGCCGGCTGCCTGCAGGATTTCCACAAATATCAAGATGCCGCCCAGGGACAAGCTGCCACCTGTGCCAACTCGGGCTGCTTTGAGAGTGCCCACGGTGCTCTGCAAACTGAGATGTGGAACGTGGGGTGGTGGATTTTGTTTCCCTGGGCAGAAGCCTTTGTCAGTACCAGGAAGGCCCTTGTTCCTCAGGGGCAGGCTGCCGGCTGGATTTCCACGAATATCAAGATGCTGCCCAGGGACAAGCTGCCACTTGTGCCAACTCGCGCTGCTTTGAGGGTGCCCACGGAGCTCTTCAAACTGAGAGAAAGTATGTGGGGTTATGGGTTTTGTTTTCCCGGGCAGAAGCCTTTGTCAGTACGAAGTAGGCCCTCAGCCCTTAGAGGCAGTCTGCCTGCTGGATTTCCACGAATATCAAGATGCCACCCAGGGACAAGCTGCCACCTGTGCCAACTCGGGCTGCTTTGAGAGTGCCCATGGAGCTCTGCAAAGTTAGACCAGGAACTTGCCTTGGTGAGTTTTGTTTCCCCGGGCAGAAGCATTTGCAGTACCAGGCAGGCTCTCGGAACTTCAGGGCCGTCTGCCTGCTGGATTTCCACGAATATCAAGATGCTGCCCAGGGACAAGCTGCCACTTGGGCCAACTCGCGCTGCTTTGGGGGTGCCCACGGAGCTCTGCAAACTGAGACCATAACCTAGGGTTGTGGGTTTTGTTTTCTCGGGCAGAAGCCTCTCTCAGTATCAGGTAGGCCCTTGTTCCTTAGGGGCAGGCTGCCTGCTGAATTTCCACGAATATCAAGATGCTGCCCAGGGACCAGCTGCCACTTGGGCCAACTCGTGCTGCTATGAGGGTGCCCACGGAGCTCTGCAAACTGAGACCAGGAACGTAGGACTGTGGGTTTTGTTTTCCCGGGCAGAAGCCTCTCTCAGTACCAGGTATGCCCTTGTTCCTTAGGTGCAGGCTGGCAGCAAGCTTTCCACGAATATCAAGATGCTGCCCAGGGATATTCTGCCACCTGTGCCAACTCGGGCTGCTTTGAGAGTGCCCACGGAGTATTTCTATCAAACTGAGACCACCTGTGAACTTTGAGAGTGCCCATGGGCAAACTGAGACCAGAAACGTGGGGTGCTGGGTTTTGTTTTCCAGGGCAGAAGCCTTTGTCAGTTGTTTCCTTAGGGACAGCCGGGCAGAAATGCTGCCCATTTGCAGCTTTGAGCCAGGTAGGCCCTCGGGCCTTTGCAGGGGTAGGCTCGGCTTTGGGGGAGGCTGGCACCAGGATTTCCACGAAAATCAAGTTTCCGCCCAGGGACAAGCTGCCACCTTTGCCAACTCACGCTGCTTTGAGAGTGCCCACGGAGCTCTGCAAACTGTGACCAGGACCGTGGGGTGCTGAGTTTTGTTTTCCCGGGCAGAAGTATTTGTCAGTACTAGGTAGGCCCACGGTCTTTCAGGGCCGTCAGCCTGCTGAATTTCCACGAATATCAGGATGCTGCCCACGGAGGAGCTGCCACCTGTGCCAACTCGGGCTGCTTTGAGAGTGCCCATGGTGCTCTGCAAACTGAGACCAGAAACGTGGGGTGCTGGGTTTTGTTTTCCAGGGCAGAAGCCTTTGTCAGTACCAGGAGGGTCCTTGTTCCTTATGGGCAGTCTGCCTGCTGGATTTCCACGAATATCAAGATGCTGCCCAGGGACAAGCTGCCACCTGTGCCAACTCGGGCTGCTTTGAGAGTGCCCATGGAGCTCTGCAAACTGGGACCAGGAAAGTGGTGTTCTGAGTATTGTTTTCCCGGTCAGAAGCCTTTGTCAGTGTCAGGTCGGCCCTTGTTCCACAGGGGCAGGCTGCCTGCTGGATTTCCACGAATATCAAGATGCCGCCCAGGGACAAGCTGCCACCTGTGCCAACTCGGGCTGCTTTGAGAGTGCCCATGGAGCTCTGCAAACTGAGACCTGGAACGTGGGGTGGTGGGTTTTGTTTCCCCGGGCAGAAGCCTTTGTCAGTACCAGGTCAGGCCTTGGCCCTTGGGGGCCGGCTGCCTGCAGGATTTCCACAAATATCAAGATGCCGCCCAGGGACAAGCTGCCACCTGTGCCAACTCGGGCTGCTTTGAGAGTGCCCACGGAGCTCTGCAAACTGAGACCAGAAACGTGGGGTGCTGGGTTTTGTTTTCCCGGGCAGAAGCCTTTGTCAGTACCAGGTCGGCCCTTGGCCCTTGGGGGCCGGCTGCCTGCAGGATTTCCACAAATATCAAGATGCCGCCCAGGGACAAGCTGCCACCTGTGCCAACTCGGGCTGCTTTGAGAGTGCCCACGGAGCTCTGCAAACTGAGATGTGGAACGTGGGGTGGTGGATTTTGTTTCCCTGGGCAGAAGCCTTTGTCAGTACCAGGAAGGCCCTTGTTCCTCAGGGGCAGGCTGCCGGCTGGATTTCCACGAATATCAAGATGCTGCCCAGGGACAAGCTGCCACTTGTGCCAACTCGGGCTGCTTTGAGGGTGCCCAGGGAGCTCTGCAAACTGAGACCAGGAAGGTAGGGTTGTGGGTTTTGTTTTCCCGGGCAGAAGCCTTTGTCAGTACCAGGTAGGCCTTTGTTCCTTAGGGGCAGGCTGGCAGGAAGATTTCCATGAATATCAAGATGCTGCCCAGGGACAAGCTGCCACCTGTGCCAACTCGTGCTGCTTTGAGAGTGCCCATGGAGCTCTGCAAACTGAGACCATGAACCTGGGGTGCTGAGTTTTGTTTCTCCGGGCAGAAGCATTTGAAGTGCCAGGTAGGCCCTCGGTCCTTAGGGGCAGGCAGCCTGCTGGATTTCCACGAATATCAAGATGCTGCCCAGGGACAAGCTGCCACCTGTGCCAACTCACGCTGCTTTGAGAGTGCCCATGGTGCTCTGCAAACTGAGACCAGAAACGTGGTGTTCTGAGTTTTGTTTTCCCGGGCAGAAGCCTTTGTCAGTACCAGGTGGCCCTTGGCCCTTGGGGGCCAGCTGCCTGCAGGATTTCCACGAATATCAAAATGCTGCCCAGGGACAAGCGGCCATTTGTGGCAACTTGGGCTGCTTTGAGAGTGCCCACGGAGCTCTTCAAACTGAGAGAAAGTATGTGGGGTTATGGGTTTTGTTTTCCCGGGCAGAAGCCTTTGTCAGTACGAAGTAGGCCCTCAGCCCTTAGAGGCAGTCTGCCTGCTGGATTTCTACGAATATCAAGATGCCACCCAGGGACAAGCTGCCACCTGTTCCAACTCGGGCTGCTTTGAGAGTGCCCATGGAGCTCTGCAAAGTTAGACCAGGAACTTGCCTTGGTGAGTTTTGTTTCCCCGGGCAGAAGCATTTGCAGTACCAGGCAGGCTCTCGGAACTTCAGGGCCGTCTGCCTGCTGGATTTCCACGAATATCAAGATGCTGCCCAGGGACAAGCTGCCACTTGGGCCAACTCGCGCTGCTTTGGGGGTGCCCACGGAGCTCTGCAAACTGAGACCATAACCTAGGGTTGTGGGTTTTGTTTTCTCGGGCAGAAGCCTCTCTCAGTACCAGGTAGGCCCTTGTTCCTTAGGGGCAGGCTGCCTGCTGAATTTCCACGAATATCAAGATGCTGCCCAGGGACAAGCTGCCATCTGTGCCAGCTCGGGCTGCTTTGAGGGTGCCCACGGAGCTCTAAAAACTGAGACTGGGTACATGGGTTTATGGGTTATGTTTCCCCGGGCAGAAGCCATTGTAAGTACCAGGTAGGCCCTCGGCCCTTAGGGGCAGGCTGGCAGCAAGACTTCCACGAATATCAAGATGCCGCCCAGGGACAAGCTGCCACCTGTGCCAACTCACGCTGCTTTGAGAGTGCCCACGGATCTCTTCAAACTGAGCCAAAGTATGTGGGGTTTCGGGTTTTTTTTCCCGGGCAGAACCCTTTGTCAGTACCAAGTAGGACCTCGGCCCTTAGAGGCAGTCTGCCTGCTGGATTTCCACGCATATCTAGATGCCGCCCAGGAACAAGCTGCCACCTGTGACAACTTGGGCTGCTTTGAGAGTACCCATGGTGCTCTACAAACAGAAACCAGGAGCGTGGGATGGTGAGTTTTTTTTTTTCCTCGGCAGAAGCCTTTGTCAGTACCAGGCAGGCCCTCGGCCCTTCATGGCTGGCTGCCTGCTGGATTTCCACGAATATCAAGATGCCGCCCAGGATATTCTGCCACCTGTGCCAACTCGGGCTGCTTTGAGAGTGCCCATGGAGCTCTGCAAACTGAGACCGGGATCGTGGGGTTCTGAGTTTTGTTTTCCCGGCAGAAGCCTTTGTCAGTACCAGGTAGGCCTTCGGCCCTATGGGTCCGGTTGCAGGCTGGATTTCCCCGAATAACAAGATGCCGCCCAGGGACAAGCTGCCACCTGTGCCAACTCGGGCTGGTTTGAGAGTGCCCATGGAGCTCTGCAAACTGAGACCTGGAACGTGGGGTGGTGGGTTTTGTTTCCCCGGGCAGAAGCCTTTGTCAGTACCAGGTCAGGCCTTGGCCCTTGGGGGCCGGCTGCCTGCAGGATTTCCACAAATATCAAGATGCCGCCCAGGGACAAGCTGCCACCTGTGCCAACTCGGGCTGCTTTGAGAGTGCCCACGGAGCTCTGCAAACTGAGACCAGAAACGTGGGGTGCTGGGTTTTGTTTTCCCGGGCAGAAGCCTTTGTCAGTACCAGGTCGGCCCTTGGCCCTTGGGGGCCGGCTGCCTGCAGGATTTCCACAAATATCAAGATGCCGCCCAGGGACAAGCTGCCACCTGTGCCAACTCGGGCTGCTTTGAGAGTGCCCACGGTGCTCTGCAAACTGAGATGTGGAACGTGGGGTGGTGGATTTTGTTTCCCTGGGCAGAAGCCTTTGTCCTGTACCAGGAAGGCCCTTGTTCCTCAGGGGCAGGCTGCCGGCTGGATTTCCACGAATATCAAGATGCTGCCCAGGGACAAGCTGCCACTTGTGCCAACTTGGGCTGCTTTGAGAGTGCCCACGGAGCTCTTCAAACTGAGAGAAAGTATGTGGGGTTATGGGTTTTGTTTTCCCGGGCAGAAGCCTTTGTCAGTACCAAGTAGGCCCTCAGCCCTTAGAGGCAGTCTGCCTGCTGGATTTCCACGAATATCAAGATGCCACCCAGGGACAAGCTGCCACCTGTGCCAACTCGGGCTGCTTTGAGAGTGCCCATGGAGCTCTGCAAAGTTAGACCAGGAACTTGCCTTGGTGAGTTTTGTTTCCCCGGGCAGAAGCATTTGCAGTACCAGGCAGGCTCTCGGAACTTCAGGGCCGTCTGCCTGCTGGATTTCCACGAATATCAAGATGCTGCCCAGGGACAAGCTGCCACTTGGGCCAACTCGCGCTGCTTTGGGGGTGCCCACGGAGCTCTGCAAACTGAGACCATAACCTAGGGTTGTGGGTTTTGTTTTCTCGGGCAGAAGCCTCTCTCAGTACCAGGTAGGCCCTTGTTCCTTAGGGGCAGGCTGCCTGCTGAATTTCCACGAATATCAAGATGCTGCCCAGGGACAAGCTGCCACCTGTGCCAGCTCGGGCTGCTTTGAGGGTGCCCACGGAGCTCTAAAAACTGAGACAGGGTACATGGGGTTATGGGTTATGTTTCCCGGGCAGAAGCCATTGTAAGTACCAGGTAGGCCCTCGGCCCTTAGGGGCAGGCTGGCAGCAAGACTTCCACGAATATCAAGATGCCGCCCAGGGACAAGCTGCCACCTGTGCCAACTCACGCTGCTTTGAGAGTGCCCACGGATCTCTTCAAACTGAGCCAAAGTATGTGGGGTTTCGGGTTTTTTTTTCCCTAGCAGAACCCTTTGTCAGTACCAAGTAGGACCTCGGCCCTTAGAGGCTGTCTGCCTGCTGGATTTCCACGCATATCTAGATGCCGCCCAGGAACAAGCTGCCACCTGTGCCAACTTGGGCTGCTTTGAGAGTACCCATGGTGCTCTACAAACAGAAACCAGGAGCGTGGGATGGTGAGGTTTTTTTTTTCCTCGGGCAGAAGCCTTTGTCAGTACCAGGTAGGCCCTCGGCCCTTCATGGCTGGCTGCCTGCTGGATTTCCACGAATATCAAGATGCCGCCCAGGGATATTCTGCCACCTGTGCCAACTCGGGCTGCTTTGAGAGTGCCCATGGAGCTCTGCAAACTGAGACCGGGACCGTGGGGTTCTGAGTTTTGTTTTCCCGGCAGAAGCCTTTGTCAGTACCAGGTGCAGGCTGGCCCTTCAAGCTGCCCTGCCAACTCGGGCTGCTTTGGGTGCCCGGCTCTGCAAACTGAGCTGGATTTCCTCTCAGTAATATGCCCTTGTTCCTTAGGTGCAAGATGCCGCCCAGGGACAAGCTGCCACCTGTGCCAACTCGGGCTGCTTTGAGAGTGCCCAGCCTGGTATTTCCACGCTCTGCAAACTGAGACTCACGCTGCTTTGGAACGTGGGGTGGTGGTTTTGTTTTTTTGTTTCCCCTTAGGGGCAGAAGCCTTTGTCAGTACCAGGCTGCTTTGAGAGGCCCACCTTGAGACCAGGAACCGGTGTTGTTTTCCCGGGCAGGGGCAGGCTGCCTGGCAGGATTTCCACGAAAATATCAACCTTTGCCAATGCTGCTTTGAGAGTGCCCAGGGACAAGCTGCCACAGTACTGTGCCAACTCGCCTGCTGCTTTGAGGAGTGCCCACGGAGCTCTGCAAACTGAGACCAGAAACGTGGGGTGCTGGGTTTTGTTTTCCCGGGCAGAAGCCTTTGTCAGTGTCTGGTAGGCCCTCAGCCCAGGGGCAGGCTGCCTGCTGGATTTCCACGAATATCAAGATGCCGCCCAGGGACAAGCTGCCACCTGTGCCAACTCGGGCTGCTTTGAGAGTGCCCATGGAGCTCTGCAAACTGAGACCTGGAACGTGGGGTGGTGGGTTTTGTTTCCCCGGGCAGAAGCCTTTGTCAGTACCAGGTCAGGCCTTGGCCCTTGGGGGCCGGCTGCCTGCTGGATTTCCACGAATATCAAGATGCTGCCCAGGGACAAGCTGCCACTTGTGCCAACTCGCGCTGCTTTGAGAGTGCCCACGGAGCTCTGCAAACTGAGACCAGAAACGTGGGGTTATGGGTTTTGTTTTCCCGGGCAGAAGCCTTTGTCAGTACCAGGTAGGCCCTTGGCCCTTAGGGGCAGGCTGCCTGCTGGATTTCCACGAATATCAAGATGCCGCCCAGGGACAAGCTGCCACCTGTGCCAACTCGGGCTGCTTTGAGAGTGCCCACGGAGCTCTGCAAACTGAGATGTGGAACGTAGGGGTGGTGGATTTTGTTTTCCCTGGGCAGAAGCCTTTGTCAGTACCAGGAATGCCCTTGTTCCTCAGGGGCAGGCTGCCGGCTGGATTTCCACGAATATCAAGATGCTGCCCAGGGACAAGCTGCCACCTGTGCCAACTCGGGCTGCTTTGAGAGTGCCCACGGAGCTCTGCAAACTGAGACCAGAAACGTGGGGTGCTGGGTTTTGTTTTCCCGGGCAGAAGCCTTTGTCAGTACCAGGTCAGCCCTTGGCCCTTGGGGGCCGGCTGCCTGCAGGATTTCCACAAATATCAAGATGCCGCCCAGGGACAAGCTGCCGCCTGTGCCAACTCGGGCTGCTTTGAGAGTGCCCACAGTGCTCTGCAAACTGAGATGTGGAACGTGGGGTGGTGGATTTTGTTTCCCTGGGCAGAAGCCTTTGTCAGTACCAGGAAGGCCCTTGTTCCTCAGGGGCAGGCTGCCGGCTGGATTTCCACGAATATCAATATGCTGCCCAGGGACAAGCTGCCACTTGTGCCAACTCGCGCTGCTTTGAGGGTGCCCACGGAGCTCTTCAAACTGAGAGAAAGTATGTGGGGTTATGGGTTTTGTTTTCCCGGGCAGAAGCCTTTGTCAGTACGAAGTAGGCCCTCAGCCCTTAGAGGCAGTCTGCCTGCTGGATTTCCACGAATATCAAGATGCCACCCAGGGACAAGCTGCCACCTGTTCCAACTCGGGCTGCTTTGAGAGTGCCCATGGAGCTCTGCAAAGTTAGACCAGGAACTTGCCTTGGTGAGTTTTGTTTCCCCGGGCAGAAGCATTTGCAGTACCAGGCAGGCTCTCGGAACTTCAGGGCCGTCTGCCTGCTGGATTTCCACGAATATCAAGATGCTGCCCAGGGACAAGCTGCCACTTGGGCCAACTCGCGCTGCTTTGGGGGTGCCCACGGAGCTCTGCAAACTGAGACCATAACCTAGGGTTGTGGGTTTTGTTTTCTCGGGCAGAAGCCTCTCTCAGTATCAGGTAGGCCCTTGTTCCTTAGGGGCAGGCTGGCAGCAAGCTTTCCACGAATATCAAGATGCTGCCCAGGGATATTCTGCCACCTGTGCCAACTCGGGCTGCTTTGAGAGTGCCCACGGAGCTCTGCAAACTGAGACCATGAACATGGGGTGCTGAGTTTTGTTTCTCCGGGCAGAAGCATTTGCAGTGCCAGGTAGGCCCTCGGTCCTTAAGGGCAGGCAGCCTGCTGTATTTCCACGAATATCAAGATGCTGCCCAGGGACAAGCTGCCACCTGTGCCAACTCACGCTGCTTTGAGAGTGCCCATGGTGCTCTGCAAACTGAGACCAGAAACGTGGGGTGCTGGGTTTTTTTTTCCCAGGGCAGAAGCCTTTGTCAGTACCAAGTAGGCCCTTGTTCCTTAGAGGACAGCCTGGAAGCAAGATTTCCCCGAATATCAAAATGCTGCCCAGGAACAAGCTGCCACCTGTGCCAACTTGGGCTGCTTTGAGAGTACCCATGGTGCTCTACAAACAGAAACCAGGAGCGTGGGATGGTGAGGTTTTTTTTTTCCTCGGCAGAAGCCTTTGTCAGTACCAGGTAGGCCCTCGGCCCTTCATGGCTGGCTGCCTGCTGGATTTCCACGAATATCAAGATGCCGCCCAGGGATATTCTGCCACCTGTGCCAACTCGGGCTGCTTTGAGAGTGCCCATGGAGCTCTGCAAACTGAGACCGGGACCGTGGGGTTCTGAGTTTTGTTTTCCCGGCAGAAGCCTTTGTCAGTACCAGGTAGGCCTTCGGCCCTATGGGTCCGGTTGCAGGCTGGATTTCCCCGAATAACAAGATGCCGCCCAGGGACAAGCTGCCACCTGTGCCAACTCGGGCTGCTTTGAGAGTGCCCATGGAGCTCTGCAAACTGAGACCTGGAACGTGGGGTGGTGGGTTTTGTTTCCCCGGGCAGAAGCCTTTGTCAGTACCAGGTCAGGCCTTGGCCCTTGGGGGCCGGCTGCCTGCAGGATTTCCACAAATATCAAGATGCCGCCCAGGGACAAGCTGCCACCTGTGCCAACTCGGGCTGCTTTGAGAGTGCCCACGGTGCTCTGCAAACTGAGATGTGGAACGTGGGGTGGTGGATTTTGTTTCCTGGGCAGAAGCCTTTGTCAGTACCAGGAAGGCCCTTGTTCCTCAGGGGCAGGCTGCCGGCTGGATTTCCACGAATATCAAGATGCTGCCCAGGGACAAGCTGCCACTTGTGCCAACTCGCGCTGCTTTGAGGGTGCCCACGGAGCTCTTCAAACTGAGAGAAAAGTATGTGGGGTTATGGTTTTGTTTTCCGGGCAGAAGCCTTTGTCAGTACGAAGTAGGCCCTCAGCCCTTAGAGGCAGTCTGCCTGCTGGATTTCCACGAATATCAAGATGCCGCCCAGGGACAAGCTGCCACCTGTGCCAACTCGGGCTGCTTTGAGAGTGCCCATGGAGCTCTGCAAAGTTAGACCAGGAACTTGCCTTGGTGAGTTTTGTTTCCCCCGGGCAGAAGCATTTGCAGTACCAGGCAGGCTCTCGGAACTTCAGGGCCGTCTGCCTGCTGGATTTCCACGAATATCAAGATGCTGCCCAGGGACAAGCTGCCACTTGGGCCCAACTCGCGCTGCTTTGAGGGTGCCCACGGAGCTCTGCAAACTGAGACCAGGAACGTAGGGTTGTGGGTTTTGTTTTCCCGGGCAGAAGCCTCTCTCAGTACCAGGTAGGCCCTTGGTCCTTAGGGGCAGGCTGGCAGCAAGATTTCCACGAATATCAAGATGCTGCCCAGGGACAAGCTGCCACCTGTGCCAACTCGGGCTGCTTTGAGAGTTCCCATGGAGCTCTGCAAACTGGGACCATTAACGTGAGGTGCTGAGTTTTTGTTTCTTGGGGCAGAAACATTTGCAGTGCCAGGTAGGCCCTTGGTCTTTAAGGGCAGGCAGCCTGCTGGATTTCCACGAATATCAAGATGCTGCCAAAGGACAAGCTGCCACCTGTGCCAACTCGCGCTGCTTTGAGAGTGCCCATGGTGCTCTGCAAACTGAGACCAGAAACGTGGGGTGCTGGATTTTGTTTTCCAGAGCAGAAGCCTTTGTCAGTACCAGGTAGGCCCTTGGCCCTTGGGGGCCGGCTGCCTGCAGGATTTCCACGAATATCAAGATGCCGCCCAGGGACAAGCTGCCACCTGTGCCAACTCGGGCTGCTTTGAGGGTGCCCACGGAGCTCTGCAAACTGAGATGTGGAACGTGGGGTTATGGGTTTTGTTTTCCCGGGCAGAAGCCTTTGTCAGTACCAGAGGGGCCCTTGTTCCTCAGGGGCAGTCTGCCGGCTGGATTTCCACGAATATCAAGATGCTGCCCAGGGACAAGCTGCCACCTGTGCCAACTCGCGCTGCTTTGGGGGTGCCCACGGAGCTCTGCAAACTGAGACCAGGAACGTAGGGTTGTGGGTTTTGTTTTCCCGGGCAGAAGCCTTTGTCAGTGCCAGGTAGGCCCTTGTTCCTTAGGGGCAGGCTGGCAGGAAGATTTCCACGAATATCAAGATGCTGCCCAGGGACAAGCTGCCACCTGTGCCAACTCGGGCTGCTATGAGAGTGCCCATGGTGCTCTGCAAACTGAGACCAGAAACGTGGGGTTATGGGTTATGTTTTCCCGGGCAGAAGCCTTTGTCAGTACCAGGTCAGGCCTTGGCCCTTGGGGGCCAGCTGCCTGCAGGATTTCCACGAATATCAAGATGCTGCCCAGGGACAAGCTGCCACTTGTGCCAACTCGGGCTGCTTTGAGAGTGCCCACGGAGCTCTTCAAACTGAGAGAAAGTATGTGGGCTTATGGGTTTTGTTTTCCAGGGCAGAAGCCTTTGTCAGTACCAAGTAGGCCCTCAGCCCTTACAGGCAGTCTGCCTGCTGGATTTCCACACATATCAAGATGCCACCCAGGGACAAGCTGCCACCTGTGCCTACTCGGGCTGCTTTGAGAGTGCCCATGGAGCTCTGCAAAGTTAGACCGGGAACCTGGGGTGCTGAGTTTTGTTTCTCCGGGCAGAAGCATTTGCAGTGCCAGGTAGGCCCTCGGTCCTTAAGGGCAGGCAGCCTGCTGGATTTCCACAAATATCAAGATGCTGCCCAGGGACAAGCTGCCACTTGTGCCAACTCGTGCTACTTTGAGAGTGCCCATGGTGCTCTGCAAACTGAGACCAGAAACGTGGGGTGGTGGGTTTTGTTTTCCAGGGCAGAAGCCTTTGTCAGTACCAAGTAGGCCCTTGTTCCTTAGGGACAGCCTGGAAGCAAGATTTCCCTGAATATCAAGATGCTGCCCAGGGATATTCTGCCACCTGTGCCAACTCGGGCTGCTTTGAGAGTGCCCACGGAGTTCTTCAAACTGAGAACAGGAACGTGGGTTTGTGGGTTTTGTTTTCCCGGGCAGAAACATTTACAGGAACAGGTAGGCCCTCGGCCCTTTGGGGGAGGCTGGCACCAGGATTTCCACGAAAATCTAGTTTCCGCCAAGGGACAAGCTGCCACCTGTGCCAACTCGGGCTTCTTTGAGAGTGCCCATGGAGCTCTAAAAACTGAGACAAGGAAAGTGGTGTTCTGAGTTTTGTTTTCCCGGGCAGAAGCCTTTGTCAGTACCAGGTAGGCCGTTGGCCCTTTGGGGCCAGCTGCCTGCAGGATTTCCACGAATATCAAGATGCCGCCCAGGGACAAGCTGCCACCTGTGCCAACTCGGGCTGCTTTGAGAGTGCCCACAGAGCTCTTCAAACTGAGAGAAAGTATGTGGGGTTATGGGTTTTGTTTTCCCAGGCAGAAGCCTTTGTCAGTACCAAGTAGGCCCTCAGCCCTTAGAGGCAGTCTGCCTGCTGGATTTCCACGCATATCAAGATGCCACCCAGGGACAAGCTGCCACCTGTGCCAACTCGGGCTGCTTTGAGAGTGCCCATGGAGCTCTGCGAAGTTCGACCAGGAACTTGCCTTGGTGAGTTTTGTTTCCCCGGGCAGAAGCATTTGCAGTACCAGGTAGGCTCTCGTAATTCAGGGCGGCTGCCTCCTGGATTTCCACGAATATCAAGATGCCGCCCAGGGACAAGCTTCCACTTGTGCCAACTCGCGCTGCTTTGAGGGTGCCCACGGAGCTCTGCAAACTGAGACCAGGAACGTAGGGTTGTGGGTTTTGTTTTCCCGGGCAGAAGCCTTTGTCAGTACCAGGTAGGCCCTTGTTCCTTAGGGGCAGGCTGGCAGCAAGATTCCCACGAATATCAAGATGCTGCCCAGGGACAAGCTGCCACCTGTGCCAACTCGGGCTGCTTTGAGAGTTCCCATGGTGCTCTGCAAACTGAGACCAGAAACGTGGGGTGCTGGGTTTTGTTTTCCAGAGCAGAAGCCTTTGTCAGTACCAGGTCGGCCCTTGGCCCTTGGGGGACGGCTGCCTGCAGGATTTCCACGAATCTGAAGATGCCGCCCAGGGACAAGCTGCCACCTGTGCCAACTCGGGCTGCTTTGAGAGTGCCCATGGTGCTCTGCAAACTGAGACCAGAAACGTGGGGTGGTGGGTTTTGTTTTCCGGGGCAGAAGCCTTTGTCAGTACCAGGAGGGCCCTTGTTCCTCAGGGGCAGGCTGCCGGCTCAATTTCCACGAATATCAAGATGCTGCCCAGGGACAAACTGCAACTTGTGCCAACTCGCGGTGCTTTGAGGGTGCCCACGGAGCTCTGCAAACTGAGACCATGAACCTGGGGTGCTGAGTTTTGTTTCTCCGGGCAGAAGCATTTGCAGTACCAGGTAGGCCCTCGGTCCTTAAGGGCAGGCAGCCTGCTGGATTTCCACGAATATCAAGATGCTGCCCAGGGACAAGCTGCCACCTGTGCCAACTCGCGCTGCTTTGAGAGTACCCACGGAGCTCTGCAAACTGTGGCCAGGACGGTGGGGTGCTCTGTTTTGTTTTCCCGGGCAGAAGCCTTTGTCAGTACTAGGTAGGCCCATGGTCTTTCAGGGCCGTCAGCCTGCTGAATTTCAATGAATATCAAGATGCTGCCCACGGAGGAGCTGCCACCTGTGCCAACTCGGGCTGCTTTGATAGTGCCCATGGCGCTCTGCAAACTGAGACCAGGAACGTGTGGTGGTGAGTTTTGTTTTCCCGGTCAGAAGCCTTTGTGAGTACCAGGTGGGCCCTTGTTCCACAGGGGCAGGCTGCCGGCTGGATTTCCACGAATATCAAGATGCCGCCCAGGGACAAGATGCCACCTGTGCCAACTCGGGCTGCTTTGAGAGTGCCCATGGAGCTCTGCAAACTGAGACCAGGAACGTGGGGTCGTGGGTTTTGTTTTCCCGGGCAGAAGCCTTTGTCAGTACCAAGAAGCCCCTCAGCGCTTAGAGGCAGTCTGCCTGCTGGTTTTGCCCGAATATCAAGATGCCGCCCAGGGACAAGCTGCCACCTGTGCCAACTCGGGCTGCTTTGAGAGTGCCCATGGAGCTCTGCGAAGTTAGACCAGGAACTTGCCTTGGTGAGTTTTGTTTCCCCGGGCAGAAGTATTTGCAGTACAAGGCAGGCTCTCGGAACTTCAGAGCCGGCTGCCTCCTGGATTTCCACGAATATCAAGATGCTGCCCAGGGACAAGCTGCCACTTGTGCCAACTCGCGCTGCTTTGAGGGTGCCCACGGAGCTCTGCAAACTGAGACCAGGAAGGTAGGGTTGTGGGTTTTGTTTTCCCGGGCAGAAGCCTTTGTCAGTACCAGGTAGGCCCTTGTTCCTTAGGGGCAGGCTGCCTGCAGGATTTCCACGAATATCAAGATGCTGCCCAGGGACAAGCTGCCACCTGTGCCAACTCGCGCTGCTTTGAGAGTGCCCATGGAGCTCTGCAAACTGTGGCCAGGACGGTGGGGTGCTGACTTTTGTTTTCCCGGGCAGAAGCCTTTGTCAGTACTAGGTAGGCCCATGGTCTTTCAGGGCCGTCAGCCTGCTGAATTTCAATGAATATCAAGATGCTGCCCACGGAGGAGCTGCCACCTGTGCCAACTCGGGCTGCTTTGATAGTGCCCATGGAGCTCTGCAAACTGAGACCATGAACCTGGGGTGTTGAGTTTTGTTTCTCCGGGCAGAAGCATTTGAAGTGCCAGGTAGGCCCTCGGTCCTTAAGGGCAGGCAGCCTGCTGGATTTCCACGAATATCAAGATGCTGCCCAGGGACAAGCTGCCACCTGTGCCAACTCGCGCTGCTTTGAGAGTGCCCATGGTGCTCTGCAAACTGAGACCAGAAACGTGGTGTTCTGAGTTTTGTTTTCCCGGGCAGAAGCCTTTGTCAGTACCAGGTCGGCCCTTGGCCCTTGGGGGCCAGCTGCCTGCAGGATTTCCACGAATATCAAGATGCCGCCCAGGGACAAGCTGCCACTTGTGCCAACTCGGGCTGCTTTGAGAGTGCCCACAGAGCTCTTCAAACTGAGAGAAAGTATGTGGGGTTATGGGTTTTTTTTTCCCGGGCAGAAGCCTTTGTCAGTACGAAGTAGGCCCTCAGCCCTTAGAGGCAGTCTGCCTGCTGGATTTCCACGAATATCAAGATGCCACCCAGGGACAAGCTGCCACCTGTGCCAACTCGGGCTGCTTTGAGAGTGCCCATGGAGCTCTGCAAAGTTAGACCAGGAACTTGCCTTGGTGCGTTTTGTTTCCCCGGGCAGAAGCATTTGCAGTACCAGGCAGGCTCCCGGAACTTCAGGGCCGTCTGCCTGCAGGATTTCCACGAATATCAAGATGCTGCCCAGGGACAAGCTGCCACTTGGGCCAACTCGCGCTGCTTTGAGGGTGCCCACGGAGCTCTGCAAACTGAGACCATAACCTAGGGTTGTGGGTTTTGTTTTCCTCGGGCAGAAGCCTCTCTCAGTACCAGGTAGGCCCTTGTTCCTTAGGGGCAGGCTGCCTGCTGAATTTCCACGAATATCAAGATGCTGCCCAGGCACAAGCTGCCACCTGTGCCTACTCGGGCTGCTTTGAGGGTGCCCACGGAGCTCTAAAAACTGAGACAGGGTACATGGGGTTATGGGTTATGTTTCCCCGGGCAGAAGCCATTGTAAGTACCAGGTAGGCCCCTCGGCCCTTAGGGGCAGGCTGGCAGCAAGACTTCCACGAATA
>NW_024037337.1:50883-54990 GCF_015832195.1 Motacilla alba alba
CTTGTTCATCAGGGGCAGGCTGGCGGCTCAATTTCCACGATTATCAAGATGCTGCCCAGGGACAAGCTGCCACTTGTGCCAACTCGCGCTGCTTTGAGGGTGCCCACGGAGCTCTGCAAACTGAGACCAGGAAGGTAGGGTTGTGGGTTTTGTTTTCCCGGGCAGAAGCATTTGCAGTGCCAGGTAGGCCCTTGTTCCTTAGGGGCAGGCTGGCAGGAAGATTTCCACGAATATCAAGATGCTGCCCAGGGACAAGCTGCCACCTGTGCCAACTCAGGCTCCTTTGAGAGTGCCCACGGAGCTCTGCAAACTGAGACCATGAACCTGGGGTGCTGAGTTTTGTTTCTCCGGGCAGAAGCATTTGCAGTGCCAGGTAGGCCCTCGGTCCTTAAGGGCAGGCAGCCTGCAGGATTTCCACGAATATCAAGATGCTGCCCAGGGACAAGCTGCCACCTGTGCCAACTCGCGCTGCTTTGAGAGTGCCCATGGTGCTCTGCAAACTGAGACCAGAAACGTGGTGTTCTGAGTTTTGTTTTCCCGGGCAGAAGCCTTTGTCAGTACCAGGTAGGCCGTTGGCCCTTGGAGGCCAGCTGCCTGCAGGATTTCCACGAATATCAAGATGCCGCCCAGGGACAAGCTGCCACCTGTGGCAACTCGGGCTGCTTTGAGAGTGCCCACAGAGCTCTTCAAACGGAGAGAAAGTATGTGGGGTTATGGGTTTTGTTTTCCGGGGCAGAAGCCTTTGTCAGTACCAAGTAGGCCCTCAGCCCTTAGAGGCAGTCTGCCTGCAGGATTTCCAAGCATATCAAGATGCCACCCAGGGACAAGCTGCCACCTGTGCCAACTCGGGCTGCTTTGAGAGTGCTCATGGAGCTCTGCAAACTGAGACCAGGAACTTGCCTTGGTGAGTTTTGTTTCCCCGGGCAGAAGCATTTGCAGTACCAGGTAGGCTCTCGTAATTCAGGGCCGGCTGCCTCCTGGATTTCCACGAATATCAAGATGCTGCCCAGGGACAAACTTCCACTTGTGCTAACTCGCGCTGCTTTGAGCGTGCCCACAGAGCTCTGCAAACTGAGACCATGCACCTGGGGTGCTGAGTTTTGTTTCCCCGGGCAGAAGCATTTGCAGTACCAGGTAGGCTCTCGTAATTCAGGGCCGGCTGCCTTCTGGATTTCCACGAATATCAAGATGCTGCCCAGGGACAAGCTTCCACTTGTGCTAACTCGCGCTGCTTTGAGGGTGCCCACGGAGCTCTGCAAACTGAGACCAGGAACGTAGGGTTGTGGGTTTTGTTTTCCCGGGCAGAAGCCTCTCTCAGTACCAGGTAGGCCCTTGTTCCTTAGGGGCAGGCTGGCAGCAAGATTTCCACGAATATCAAGATGCCGCCCAGGGACAAACTGCCACCTGTGCCAACTCGGGCTGCTTTGAGAGTGCCCATGGAGCTCTGCAAACTGAGATGTGGAACGTGGGGTGGTGGGTTTTCTTTCCCTGGGCAGAAGCCTTTGTCAGTACCAGGAGGGCCCTTGTTCATCAGGGGCAGGCTGGCGGCTCAATTTCCACGAATATCAAGATGCTGCCCAGGGACAAGCTGCCACTTGGGCCAACTCGCGCTGCTTTGAGGGTGCCCACGGAGCTCTGCAAACTGAGACCAGGAACGTAGGATTGTGGGTTTTGTTTTCCCGGGCAGAAGCTTCTCTCAGTGCCAGGTAGGCCCTTGTTCCTTAGGGGCAGGCTGGCAGCAAGATTTCCACGAATATCAAGATGCTGCCCAGGGACAAGCTGCCACCTGTGCCAACTCGGGCTGCTTTGAGAGTGCCCATGGAGCTCTGCAAACTGAGACCATGAACCTGGGGTGCTGAGTTTTGTTTCCCTGGGCAGAAGCCTCTCTCAGTACCAGGTAGGCCCTCGGAATTTCAGGGCCGACTGCCTGCTGGATTTCCACGAATATCAAGATGCTGCCCAGGGACAAGCTGCCACCTGTGCCACCTCTGGCTGCTTTGAGGGTGCCCATGGAGCTCTGCAAACTGAGACCAGAAACGTGGGGTGCTGGGTTTTGTTTCCCCGGGCAGAAGCCTTTGTCAGTACCAGGTCGGCCCTTGGCCCTTGGGGGCCGTCTGCCTGCAGGATTTCCACAAATATCAAGATGCCGCCCAGGGACAAGCTGCCACCTGTGCCAACTTGGGTTGCTTTGAGAGTGCCCATGGAGCTCTGCAAACTGAGAGGTGGAACATGGGGTGGTGGGTTTTCTTTCCCCGGGCAGAAGCCTTTGTCAGTACCAGGAGAGTCCTTGTTCCTCAGGGGCAGGCTGCCTGCTGGATTTCCACGAATATCAATATGCTGCCCAGGGACAAGCTGCCACTTGGGCCAACTCGCGCTGCTTTGAGGGTGCCCACGGAGCTCTGCAAACTGAGACCAGGAACGTAGGGTTGTGGGTTTTGTTTTCCCGGGCAGAAGCCGCTCTCAGTACCAGGTATGCCCTTGTTCCTTAGGTGCAGGCTGGCAGCAAGCTTTCCACGAATATCAAGATGCTGCCCAGGGATATTCTGCCACCTGTGCCAACTCGGGCTGCTTTGAGAGTGCCCACGGAGCTCTGCAAACTGAGACCATGAACCTGGGGTGCTGAGTTTTGTTTCTCCGGGCAGAAGCATTTGCAGTGCCAGGTAGGCCCTCGGTCCTTAAGGGCAGGCAGCCTGCTGGATTTCCACGAATATCAAGATGCTGCCCAGGGACAAGCTGCCACCTGTGCCAACTCGGGCTGGTTTGAGAGTGCCCATGGTGCTCTGAAAACTGAGACCAGAAACGTGGGGTGCTGGGTTTTGTTTTCCAGGGCAGAAGCCTTTGTCAGTACCAAGTAGGCCCTTGTTCCTTAGGGACAGCCTGGCAGCAAGATTTCCCCGAATATCAAAATGCTGCCCAGGGATATTCTGCCACCTGTGCCAACTCGGGCTGCTTTGAGAGTGCCCACGGAGTTCTTCAAACTGAGACCAGGAACGTGGGTTTGTCGGTGTTGTTTTCCCGGGCAGAAACATTTGCAGGACCAGGTAGGCCCTCGGCCCTTTGGGGGAGGCTGGCACCAGGATTTCCACGAAAATCAAGTTTCCGCCCAGGGACAAGCTGCCACCTTTGCCAACTCACGCTGCTTTGAGAGTGCCCACGGAGCTCTGCAAACTGTGACCAGGACCGTGGGGTGCTGAGTTTTGTTTTCCCGGGCAGAAGTATTTGTCAGTACTAGGTAGGCCCACGGACTTTCAGGGCCGTCAGCCTGCTGAATTTCCACGAATATCAGGATGCTGCCCACGGAGGAGCTGCCACCTGTGCCAACTCGGGCTGCTTTGAGAGTGCCCATGGTGCTCTGCAAACTGAGACCAGAAACGTGGGGTGCTGGGTTTTGTTTTCCAGGGCAGAAGCATTTGTCAGTACCAGGAGGGTCCTTGTTCCTTATGGGCAGTCTGCCTGCTGGATTTCCACGAATATCAAGATGCTGCCCAGGGACAAGCTGCCACCTGTGCCAACTCGGGCTGCTTTGGGAGTGCACATGGAGCTCTGCAAACTGGGACCAGGAAAGTGGTGTTCTGAGTATTGTTTTCCCGGTCAGAAGCCTTTGTCCGTACCAGGTCGGCCCTCAGCCCTTTGGGGCCGGCAGCCTGCTGGATTTCCATGAATCTGAACATGCCGCCCAGGGATAAGCTGCCACATGTGCCAACTCGCGCTGCTTTGAGAGAGCCCATGGAGCTCTGCAAACTGAGACCAGGAACGTGGGGTGGTGAATTTTGTTTTCCCGGTCAGAAGCCTTTGTCAGTGTCAGGTCGGCCCTTGTTCCACAGGGGCAGGCTGCCGGCTGGATTTCCACGAATATCAAGATGCCGCCCAGGGACAAGCTGCCACCTGTGCCAACTCGGGCTGCTTTGAGGGTGCCCACGGAGCTCTAAAAACTGAGACAGGGTACATGGGGTTATGGGTTATGTTTCCCCGGGCTGAAGCCATTGTAAGTACCAGGTAGGCCCTCGGCCCTTAGGGGCAGGCTGGCAGCAAGACTTCCACGAATATCAAGATGCCGCCCAGGGACAAGCTGCCACCTGTGCCAACTCACGCTGCTTTGAGAGTGCC